>NC_048895.1:8739944-9001787 GCF_011077185.1 Oxyura jamaicensis
ACTAAACTGAAAAGATTTTCTCCAAGTGGTATTTTCCTGCAATCCCCACTTAACTGGAGACTTGTTTCATGAAATAAATTATCTTAAAATCAACAGAATTAGGAGAATCTTTAGCCTATGAGCACTTCTGTTCTCTTGGGATGTATCAAATAGCATATTCATTGCTTGTGTGGGAGCAACAACCATACTAACAGGATCTGTAAATGTAGGTGATGTAAAGGTGGGCTGTGTAGTACCTCTCTCCCTGTAGGCCCAGTGTGTTGTTGTGGAACAGGAAGAAAGTCCTTTGCTGGAGAAGTGCCCAGGGTTTTAAAAAACATCCTGAAGTTATAAATGACGACAAAGAGGGAATTATTAAATTAGAAGATTCAGCATCATGTGAGCATCACTCTTCTTTGTACTGCATAAATATATCCAAAAGCCATTCTCCATGCCAAATGGTCTGCAATCTTAAAGATGAACTGGGCCTTTTAAACTAAAACCTTTTTATACCATAGAGTGCAAATATAACTTAGACCTACTTTGAGGCTGCTGTATCAGCTGAAAGACTGATGGTGGCCTTAGTTATAAAAGAAAATAACTCCCTGAAAATATTTTTACTGTTGAGGAGAAAGAACAAGGTGCGTTTTTTCAAGCATGATATTTTAAAAAACATTTATTTACAGTAACTGGCAAAGGGATGTAAGAGAAGGGAGAGCTTTTAGTTGCAGCAACTGATTTTGCAGCAAAGAAGGGAGGGTGTGCAGTAAATAGAGCGCCCTACATGCATGGGCCCATTTTTTTATTTTTTTTTTTCTGTCACCAGGCATGCTGTTGTTTCCACCTGCACGGAGATGTGGTTGTTCTGATTGATTTGCGTGGCCTGCTGTAACTGCTGAGCCAGCAAAGTTGCCCGCATGCTGCTGATAAAATGTCCCTGTGGTTTGCAGTGTGACCCATTGGTGAGACTAATGCAAGCAGTTGCATCCCATCTCTGGGGAATTTCATTCTCACAGCGATCTTTGATTTTATAACTGAGGTAGCGGTCTTGCAAAGAGACATTGCTTGACATATAAATCACTCTGACTTTTCTGTCATTATATACCATGAAGTGTAATGTCAGCTTCTCCAGGTAGGATAACAAAACAGTTTTTTATTCCTTTGGAAACACTTTAAGATTTCAGAAATGCTCCTGCTCCCATTTTGGCTTTTTTAAGCACTGAAAAAAATGGAAATAAGAACAGTGTTCCTAGAATAGCCAACACCTGCAATAGTACCATTCCTGCTATGACCCTCATGCCAAGCAGAGGAGACAGCAGCCATGTGAATCAGAGTTTGCTTTCTCTTGAGGCTCTGCACTGGATATCAAGATAGCCAGGGCTTTTTCTCTGTTTCACACTTTCTCCTCAATAAATTCTATTTTGAGAAGAAAAACAAACAAACAAACAAACTTTGTCAAAGAGGGCATGACCCTATGAAAATTTCAGTTTTACCAAACTGGCATTTTCCTTTGCAGACCATCTATACTCAGCATTCATTTTACATTGCAGTCTAAACAATTCACTTGCATTTCAAAGTAGAAGCTGGAGGAGCACTATTGATTGCTTAGCTGAGCAGGTTGAATATGATCTGCAGCCTCCTCTTACACATTGATCCCTTGTCTCTTTACTCACTGCTTCCTGAATGTCACTGAACTGTAAGAGGCCTGCTAAATGGACAAAAATATTGATTTCTTTCTCCCTTCTTTTATTTTTGAAAGCTCCTTATTTACCAAGCACTGAACTAACATCGGGAAAATGAAAGGTCACAAAGAAAGGCAGAAGCAAGTTGATTCTGGAATTTATGTATTCATTTTTTATTTTAATATGAACTTGGTTGATACATAAGTTCTTCAAATTGTGTTTCCATCAAGAAAGGTTAATTGCCTGAGTGGGCCCCCTGAATTGAAGCTGTTTACTTGGATGTCTTAGTGTTGTCTGATTGATGGTGAACTTCTGTGGTAGTTTCCTAAATGGCTGTACCTCTGTTGTTATAATTTTCAGCAATATTTGCAGAGAAGTTATCGAGCAGCCCCAACTGTGCCAAGTTTCGCTGTGTGAGGCAGTGAGAAATGGTCGTTCTCTGGAGAGTCTAACAGGGGTAGTGTTTAACCCTTGTTTTGTGCTACTGGGAGCGTGACGTTTTTGCAGTGATGCGTCCAGAGAGTGGAGAAGAAAGTTCAATAAGCACAAGCTGGAGCCAGGAAAAACTTAGAAGACATCCCAAGAGTGATGACTGGAGACAGCCTCAGTGTCCAGAAGTTTTGGTATCTGCTGATGATCTACATAAACTCAGAAGCATTTGAGCAGTCAAATGGGGCTGGTTAGAGAAAGTGGAAAACTCCTGGACTGTTGCAGAACATCTAAGATTAATAAACCAAAAAAGCAGCAGGTCCTTGATATGTGATGACACTGTTTTAGCTAGTACCAAAATAAAAAATGAGCAGCAAGGTGGAAGAAGAATGGCTAAGAACAATGAAAGATGGACACATTTTATAGTGAACATGATTTACTCTAGAAATCAAAGCAATTCTCATGCTGTCTATGCTAGTCATTATGAAAATACCCATTTTTAAATGTACAAACCAAAAAATAATACAGTATTTTAATGGAAAGAAATGCATTATTAACTTTCATGAAATCTTGGATATCAAAACCAATTTTATTCCTGTTTCTTTTGTTTAGAAATCACAGGTATGGTTGTGTTGATTAATATTTTGTTTCAAAGGCCTTGTACTTCAACAGCTGCTGCATCTTTGGTGTAGCTGTTCTGATTGCACCTACCAAGGAGGGGCAGGATAGCCAGGGAAGAGAATCCATATACACAAAACTCCCCAGGGACTAATGATTGTAGGTAGAGAAGACACATGGAGACTCTTTTATGCACCAGAGACACCTCCGGTTAGCGACAGGGACCCATTGCTATGTACTCATTGCTATGAGAGACTCGTGAGAATCTTTGAAAATTATTAGCTTGCTTGAGAGGAGAGGTTTTCATTTAATTAGTAAATACTGGGTGATTAGTGACACTCTCAAGCTCCCTGACATCTCTGCTTATTCTCTCCGTGCCTCAAAACAGGCTCCGAAGGTTTAAAATCAAGAGAATGAATCCAACAATGTCAAGACAAAAAACATCAATTTTCTGCAGCACCATAGCCAGATGAAGTCTCACAGCCTTACCATCACACATTATCAGTTAATGGCTACATTAGCTAGCTACACCTGGAAACCAGTCCCTTCTGGTATTACTGGGAGAAAAAAATACTCTTTTGTTTTTTTTGTTTTTCACGAGCAGGAGGCAGATCTTCAGAAGGCTAGAGCACACTTTCCTATCTGTGAGGATGCAGCAGGTGGGGAAAGATTTCTGAAGATTTATTTTCAAATATCTAGTTTTAGCATTTGACAGATTTTTTGGGTAGAAAGCCATGAGCAAGAATACATATCAATCTGAGAATGGCAGCTGGAATCCTTTACTATTGGTGCTCTGCACTTTTCTCTTAATAATTTGCTGTTATTTTTGTTACCAGGGACAATGTGTACTTTGAAGAACAAGTCTCAGTTTTCTAAACTGAGAGCTGCTGAGATCCTGGCTCTGCCTGGGAGCCCTGGTGTTGCTCCCAGGACCCTCCCCTGGGGTGTCTTCAGCCACAAACGGCTCCCATGACTGTATGGCAGAGAGCTCAGCTTCCCATTGCTCATTGGAGAATCAACCATGAGGCCTAAAAATGAAATGCATTTGGTAAGAGTAGGCAACAGGCACTCTGCTTTTGAGATCTGTCTCTATTTGTCAGGGAACCAAGTCCTTGAAAGTCTGGCTGACTGAGAATGGGTAATGCACCATAATCTGGGAACGATACTTAGCCACATCCATTCCCAGGGACACCCACACTGGTATTTAAAAGTCATTCGGTTTTGGTCGGTTCATCTGACTATAGGTACAGTTCAAGTAGGTCTGTACGTTTTTTTTTTCCCTAGTGAGGATGGCCAGCGTTATTCTTTTTATTTTGTAGTGGTGAGTCTCATAACTCTTCATTACTTTGGGGCTTTAGGAAAACATGGAAGCATATGAGATAGGTACTCTTGGACATCTTCAGGGCTTCTAACCAGGAAGCACCTGTTGGACAGTACAGGTGATGAGCATGTATTCTGTGAATGGGATCAATATTTCTCTAACAGACATCTCTCTTATTTTACATGGATGGAGTGGACAGTAAAATTAAATGTTTTCATCTGTGTTTACTTAGAAATCAGAGGTGAAAATTAAGCACACGTTAACTCTGTATGGTGTTTGAAATCAGAGACAGGGGATGTCAGTTGTGGCTAAGACCCTGACAAGCTGCTGTAGGTGCTTGATATCCCATTCTCATTCCTTTTTAAAGACAGCTGGGTGTGCAGATCACTCAGGCTCTCTTGAGTTTTTCTGCCTCCATCTTCTGTTGTCACCATGTTTCTTGGGTAGCAACGATCTGGACAGCTTTCCACTAGCTGGAGGAGGCTTGTTGGGTGATGCCTTCAGGTATGTGGACACGCTGTTCTGAGCCACCTTCATTCACAGAAGACTGCTCCTCTGCACAGTTGGTAGGGCCTAAGCCTAACTTCTTTAAAAATACAGGCAGTTGGTTTTAAACTTCATCCTTTATCTTCAGGAGCACACCTGTGTTGACCCTGAGCCTTTAAGAAAAAAAGATCCACCATATTCTGTGGTCATCCTTGATCATCTCACTGCTATGTTTTTTTTAAAACAGCCATGCAAGCCATGCCTACTGCACGTCATCACTGGGACTGTCTTTTTCCTCTGGAATTTGCCCTGAATTCTCCTGTCCCGAAGTTCTTGATTCTTGAGGTTGGGGGCTGAGTGCACTGTTCCACTTTTTTTTATACCCACTGGTATAATTTAGTAAATCTGTCATTTATGCTCAGTATAACAGAGTCATTTAACTGCAGGAGCTCACCAATACAATTAACCCTGTTCCTTCAAAATGAGGAGCTGATTGTCTTGGCATTCACAGGAGCATGGAGCACAGTTAGAGTGCTGTGGTTTCTGGCCCTCCCAGTGCAGTATTGCAGTCAATTGATTATTTTGTTAATTTGTTCTGCATCAGTATCCTGCTGGTTTATTATCATCCAAGTGACTTTATGCACCATGCATAAGTACAAGTATATTAAAAATCAATACTTGAACCTTTTTGCCTTGTAAGTGTCTTACCATCCATGGACTACCTACTTTGATCCATGGCCTTCGTTCTGATAATGACACATCTAGTAACTTTTGCATGATTTAGTCACGTGCTAATAAAATACCTGCTCAGATTTTGCTCACTGCTTAAGGTTGTATCATAATGAAGAAGGAATAAATGAATTTGGAATGAAATAAACACAAGCTGCTATTGCTGACAAATAAGCCTAAATTTGAGACAGTAAAAACCAGGCTAGTTTTGCAAGGAAATCTTGTTCCTTTGCTAGTTTCTAATAAGCATCATGTTTCACAGGCTCAAATCCTTTAGAGATGCTATTATCAAAAGTCCATCTTACAAACACTGATTTTCCTGTTTCAGTTAGAGAAATAAGTATTTGAAAGATGACACTGGGGTGCATTGTGGATCCGACTGAGGGCTGGATTCCAGGTCTGATCATGACAGAAGTACATGGGATTATGGCTGTTACCAGAATGTTCTTCAGTGGTTTTCCACCATTCCACATGCAAAGATGTGATCCTAAGCTCTCTCTTCCATGTATTGTTAAAACATATGACCTGCATCATGATATTTAATGCATTTATGTTACTGATAACACGGGAAGGACTGCTATTCTTTAGGAAGAAACCTTTAAGGGAGAAGCAAAATCAGATATGGACCCTCTCTAGACTAGGGATGAAAGCACAAGTTTTCAGCTGAGGAAAAATGCTATTTTTCTAATCAAGCTAATCTAATCTGTTGGCAAGAGGACAAGGATTCACTCAAATCAGCTATCTGCTAAATGGGCAGTTCTCCACTGAAATCACTGGAATTGCATCATCCTTTGCCAGGATAAATTTGCTTGACTGGGGATTTTTTCTGGAATATATGGATGTTACCAGATCTTGGGATCACATTTTCATCAGGCAAGTTCTTGCTTCTCATGCAGGGTAAGATCCTTACACAAGGCAACTGATGAGGCAGTCTGTAGCTCTGGAGAGTGGGAAGGTACCAGGGCTTTACCCAAGGCTTTCAACTGATTTCGTGACAGGAAAGCCTGATCTGTCCTGGATGCAATTGTGTGAGTTACCACCATTACCGAACTTAGGTGGAAAAACCTTTCTGTAGTGTAAGAGGCCTCGGGCTTTCTGAGACTGTTACTCCTTAGATGGTAATATCCTGGTAATATCCTGTACACCTTAGCTCCATATAAAATATTCAGAAAACGGCCTGTAGAGGGGTTTTAGTTCAGAGAAGGTTATACTTCCTTTTCATATATATTTCATTGTCTCAAGGAATTATAATATAATGCAATGTAATATAACACAAGAAACAAATTATATTTTATTGTAAAGATGTAACGAATCTGAAAAATGAGATGATCCTGAAGAGTGAAACCAGCCTGTGCTATTTCTGCAAATTGCTCCCCACTTCCTCCAGCTTGTCTTAAAGAAAAGCCATGGCTCCAAAGCCTTGCTTTTTAATTAGAAGAATTCCTTTTGTGCTACATTCTAATTCAGTGCCTTAATGCAGCAGGTCCTGCAGAGCCAGCAAGCTTGCGTGGGAGCACAAACGCATGAAATCTTTTTCTCTGGCATCCCTCTAAGTGAGGGTTGGCTTCTGTTCGTAATTATTTGATGTGGTGACAGCTCGGGGTTTGCAATTGCAAGCACAGAGGCAGGGGTGGTAACGGAGGAAGGCATAATGACAGGTGATTGCTCTGTTGTCTCCATGGCATCACTGAGCCTTATCTTAGAGGTATCAAACAGTGTGCTTACACCTTTCTTTATACAGATACCTGGCACCACTAAGTACACCTCGTGTGGTTCCTGCTTAATCACTGTCCTCTTTTCAGCTTATTTTGTTTTAGTTTTTATTTTCAGTCTTCTCTGCTTTTAATGAACATGAACAAGTAATGGAAACACACAGAAATGAAAGCTACCTATTTAGTATTTTATCATTTTGTACCTTTAGCTAAGGAGTTGGGATTCACACAAGTAGATTTTTAGAAACATTGATACAGCCTTTTAGGCAGATCAGTGATTTCCAGTAGCCTCTGTCAGAGTGGGTCAGGTACACGGTGCCTCAGCCTGCTCCCTATGCATTGGTATTAGGCTTTCAGGGTTATAATGAAGCAACGTAGCTGTGAGGAAAACAGCTTTTAGCTCCAATCAGTTAGATCCCAGTTTCATCTCAGCCTTAGGCACCTCACTGGGCGCTGTCTTTTGAGGCTCCCACTTTAATTAACGGAGACAGAAGGACACCTCCAAGAATGAATCAACCGATCTAAGGGCTGATTTAGCCTTTGGATGAATTTCTCCTCTGCTGATTTTGACACTACGTGAGTTACTGTGACACAGCAGGGTAACTCCTGTATACATCCTCTTAATCAGAAATGCCAAAGCCATACATGCAGAAATGGCTACATAAGTTAGGAGATTTCTTTAATAACTGTGTTTTGTTTTTGTTGTCTTTTTTTTTTTTTTTTTAATTAAATACCTAAGGAAATGTTAGTTTGTTTGCTGCCTTCTTTCTGCTTCTCAAGGTGTTCCCAATTAATGATTTTCAGTTTTTCTGTTTGATCACGAGGGATGGTTTTTTTTTTATGATGCTGCTGATGATTTTTTAATGAGATGCTGGGATTATCATGCTGTCTTGGTTCTAGACGTTAGGCCAAACAGAGTATGCCAGACTTGAGAGCATGTCTGCAAGGTGTGTTAGCACATATTGGAACAATTACAACCAATTTGTGGTGTTCTTTTGGAGAGTCCTTTTATGTGGGTATAAATAAGATGATTATGGTCTGACACTTGTAGTTTCTGCCTCCAAAAGTATTTGTGTGTCTAAGATTTCTTGTTTTCTGTTGTGCTTAGTTATGTTTACACATGAATTTGCAGTTCATAAAAAATAGGAGCTCTGAAAAACTGTGGCTGCTTGTGTTTCATAACCAGTATTCTCATGTCTTACACTTTCGCCAGTCTTGTCCACTTAGTGGCATTTTCTCATTTAGTTTTTCTTGCCAATGTATTTATTTATCACTTATTTTTGAGAACCTCAGAAGTACAATGGGAACACACAGCCCCAGCTACTTTTCTCCCGACAGATCTCTTTTGCAGAAAAGGCAAAAGAGGTATACTCTAAAAAAAGGCATACTCTGAAAATACGTGGCTTAAAATCTGAAAAACTAAAAGACATCATGGCCCAGACATGCACCCTCATTTTATCAATTGCCTGCAGCTTGGAACAGTCATGTTGGGAATTAGTTAAATAATTTTGTCATCCAATAATGGCAGTGGTTTTGATTCTGATGGCTTGGAGAAAGTAAAGCATTGCAAGAAGATCCAAGACACTAGTGATGTCTGAATAGGGACTATTTCTTGTGCGGATTCTTGGGTATCTAAAATGCGATCAATCTTTAGCTTTCCTCTAGGTAGGACACTTCTGGGTGTCTCTCCTCTGCATAGCCATCTTCTTCCCAAGAATTGTATTAGCCCTTGAGCTCTCTGCCTCTTTGCAAATTTCAGCGGAAATCAGCCACAGGTTTGAATGAATAACACACACACATAATGTGATTTCATAAGCCTTTTCTCTCCTGAAAACAATGCTAAAAAAATTGTAGTTAAGAACATTGAGCTAATGATGTAAAAATTAACCCTTCCAGGTAAAGAAAGCTGTGCAACAGGAAGGCTTCAGCAGAAGGAAGAGAGGATATAGAGATATCAATGACATTGACATCAACATGAATGATCCTTTATTTACAAAGCAATGGTATCTGGTAAGTTTGAAAGAAAATCACAGTAATCCTAACTAAACAATCGGCATTTACGTTTTTCCATGCCATTGCAATGTCTTGCAAGCGTTCCTTCCAATTCTCTCACAAGAACTTGGGAATGGATCCAAGACACTGGCCTGTTGTTTTTAACTGTACCTCTTTTATGCTGGGAAGACCCAGCAAACTTCAAGAGCTAAATTTCATTTCAGTCAACGGAAAGATCCTTAGAAGGCTTGAAAGAGAACTGTATTGGTGTCCTGTGGGCATTCCTGGTGTGCTGATGTGACCCCTAAAACTGCATATGAATCATGTCTTTGAGCTGTTGCCAGGTAAAGCATTGTTACAGAATTATAACAAAAAGTTCTAGTGTACTAACTCGAAAAAGTTGAGGTTTTACTTTTCTTGTAGAAATTTGAATACTGTTTAATTGATCTTCTTCTGTCAAAAGCAGAGCAGCTGAAAAGTGATGAATTTGGGCTTTAGGCCAATGTCAAAATAAATTAATGTTTTACTAAGTTGTTGCATTTTTAACGTGTCCCATTTTACAGGGAGAAGTTTTTAGTCTTAAAATAAAAAATATTTTTTTGCATAAAAGCTAAGAAAGAAATTTGTCTCTTAAAAATGTGATAAAGTAACTTTGCTGTTTTAACATTGCAACCTATTTACAGTAAAATACTTTGTAAATGTAATATCATCTGGTTCACTTAAGATGGCTCTTTTTGCTTATGAAAAGTGTTTCTTGTTCTCTTTCCTTTTAATGCATATCCTATGTTTTATGAATCCATCAAATATGTCTGTTAATTCTTTCTAAGATGAGAGTAGCCAGATGAATGAAGGCGTGTTAGCAAGGATGGGACTTCATCCTTGGAGGAATAATAAACTAAAGTGTGAATTAATTCACTTCTTTGTGGTACTTCAGTCAATCAAAATGTTGCAGTGATAAAAATAACCATATTTTTATCAAGCTATGCATGTAGTTTTTAGGATATTAAGTGCACTCAAATGCACTTTGATACAATGTGTCTGACACAAAGTTGAAGTTTTGCATTTGGAAGAGCAGCATCGGTATTATGTTTACGATGGAACTTGAGAAATTTGTGAATGAGACTGGTAAACATGACTAGTGCCTGAAGACAGAGGGGATTGCCCTTACCCCACGTACAATCGCATCCACATACAATATTGGACAGGACCCTTGAAGTTCATCTGCTGAACCTTCCTGCTCAAAGCAGGCCTAGTTAGTTTATCAAACAAGTCATTTCTGGCACTAAATGCAGTGGTTTTGTGACTTCCAGTAGCTCCCTGCTTTCAAGAAAAAAAGCATTACCTGCTCATAAAAAATTCCTCTGTAAAAGTACTGGAGTAACTTTTGCTAGCTTGACCCAGTGCCCTTACATACTTGAACAGAAAAATCCTCCTTTGGGTTGAGCAGATTCAGGGTTTAACCAAATCTTATAAGCCCCAAAGAAGTGAATTTACTATCACCACTTTTCTTTTTTTTCTTTTTTTTTTTTTAATCCCTGCATTATTGCAGTAGATATGATTACATATAGCTGTGCACCCCAAAGCAAACTGGACATATTTTCCATACTAAAGAAACATGCAAAGCTATAATGAAAAAATCAATGGCTGTGGTTGTGTGTCCATCAAGTGAAAAAAAAAAAATTATTCTTTTTCACCAATGTATTAGATTAACACTGGTCAAGCAGATGGGACTCCTGGACTTGACCTTAATGTAGCTGAAGCATGGGAGCTGGGATACACGGGGAAAGGAGTTACAATAGGAATTATGGATGACGGTAAGTGAAGACTGCATGCTAATTTAATATTTTAAAGTAGCTTTTCCCATGCAATCAAAGTCAAAAAAAGATTAAAAAGTAATAATGGATTGCTTATAGTGCTGAGACTTCCAACCTTCAGGGAAAATACATTACAAAGCCTTCAATAGGGATACAGAGGCATGGATATCCAAAGCACTAAAAGTAGCTTGCTGTTATCAAACAGAGGTCTTCCAGGGCACACTATAACAACCATTATGCCAAAGGAAAGACTCCCCTTGACTTCTGTAGGCACTGACTGGAGGACTTAATTGCCTTGCAAAAAGTACTTAAGAAAACATTTTCAGGGTTACATTATTCTCAAAGTCATACTTGACAACTGAAATAATTAAACACTTTCATGCTGAATGTCAATAAAGACCTGCATATTAAATACATCACTAATTTGAGGCTAAGTTCAGGGAAGATGAAGATAAAAGATACAGTTGAAATCACAGCTGCTTTACTCATGGATTCCTTGCTGAACTACAGGAATTCTGTGTAGTCTTTCATCACTTCTCTTTGGGCTAAATTTTGAAATTTTTATTTTTATGGTGACTGAATAATATTAAAAATAAATAAAAAGGCTGGATCCACCTATGTTTGCTAGGGTCAGCTGAGTAATGTCCTCATTCATTTGTTTTCCTTGTCTGCTCACACTTAAGACAGGGCTTTTGTGGAAGTATGAAAGTAGATTCACACATATGTATATTGATGTCATGAGAAATCACATTTTTAGTGATCCCACAGAGGCAGGACTTTGCTTGCAGAATGGCAAGGCATGACTATAATGGGGATCACAACAAACTAAGATTCAGGTCAAATAAAGCTATTGAAAGGTGTTAGCCCATCAGATATAGCTTTTAGAGAAGGGAGTATTTTGACTTGCATTCTCTTCCAGTAAATCTGGAAGAGAGCACTTCAATAAAATGATTCTTCATTGAGACTTCTGTTGCCCATCTCCCATTTGGATTAGCAAGACTCTCCACAGGTGCAAGGACCCTATGTAATGGGAGGTAATATTTTCATCAGAACAATCGCAGTAACATGCCATTCTCTTTGCAGATAAAATTGACCACATAATAACATGTTGGTTAGAAAAACAAGGCAGAGTAATGTTCAAAATGTAACATGAGATTAGCAGCCTTTTCTTTGTGCATTTTAACTGGATATGTAATAGGTCAGCTTATCCCATGTGAGCATAGATCTGCTGCTTCTGTTATTCCATCCACAGGGATATGTATATTTGCTATCTTTGGAAAGATTTAATGTAGTAGCATGAGCATATTCCGCACCACTGCTCTGTTACAGGCTTTAGCATACCACCAAAGTGCAGAGCCACCATTTAAATTCATGCTGTGCAAAATATCAGGGTTTCTATTTGTGTGCATGCTCTTGATAGCTTTGGATATTTGTTTTTTTTTTCTTTTTCTTTTTCTTTTTTTTTTTTTTTTTTCTTCTCTGATTTGCTTAGAGATCCATGGGACTTGAGAGTTCCTTCTGGAAGAATTTTTCAGTGCTTGTAGTGCTAGGTCCAAATCAGATAAGTCCACAAGCTCTTAGTGAATATTTGACTTGTTTTGAATTTCTGGTTTGTGTCAGCTTTTTTAAACCATGTATATGAATGCTCACAATCTAAATTTTTAAGTGTCATGATATTGCACCTAATGAGGCCAACACCTCAGGCTGCAACCTATATCCAGATATTTGCCAAAACAGTCTAATCCAACGTGTTTCCTATCATTCACATAGTCAAACGTGTTTGCCTGAGTGATCTCCCCAGGTCTAGTTTAAGTAATTTTCTGTCTACTTAGTTTATCATTTTCAGTGTTTAAATTACTCCTTTTTTGTATTCTATACTGATCCAGTGCTTGCTGATGTTCACAGTTTTGGTATGCTTTGACGCCAACGGAACTTTGTATAAAGATAAATTGTTATTTAAACTAGTCTTACTAAACAAATATGATCTAGTTTACAAAACAGGCCAATAAATTTTGTCACTGAGCACCCCTTCTCAACTGGCACATGGATTTTGACATAAATGATTTAAAACTCCTAGCTGGGACTGCATCAGAAATGATGCTGCAATTTTTAAGTCAACATGTAAAAATTGGAATTGCACTTCAGCCAATTGCATTATTTGCCTTGATTGTTTTCCTGTGGTTGCAAAGGACTCTTGTTTTGTTATGTGATCATTAGAAAATATTTTTTGAAACTGTTAACCTTTGGTTTGTGATCTGTCATTATTTTATTGCAGGAATTGATTATCTGCATCCTGATCTTGCCTCTAATTATGTAAGTACATGCTGACCTTTTCTGTAAAATGTGGAGTTTCTTATTGTTACGATCCCTCTTTGCTATAAAATTTTAAACAATGAGTAAAATAACAGTACATCTGAACTACTGATCTTAAGATGATACATTCCACATCGAAATAAGCAGAATAAAAATGGGACTGCCTGTGCAAGGAATGAAAAGGTGACAAGGCTTTTTGTGCAGGAATGACAGTGCTACCTCACATTAAATAAGCTGCAGTTTGCAGTATTGGATTTAGGGCAGAAATGAGTAACCTGGGAATTGGCTCTAAATCCTGCTGTTAAGATGCAGAATGCACCTGTCACTTGGAGGGCCACAGAGCTGTGGGCTGTGGCAAGGCTGCTATTGTTCACCATGGCTCCAGCATTTATTAGCTTTTGAAACCTCCAGGGACAGCTTAATTTCTTTATAACAGGTGATTTGGTCCAGTGCTCCAAAGCATACACAGGGCAGATAGTGTATTATCAGCACATGCTTTGTCCGTTGATTGTTTCTCGAACCTACCTCAGGCTTACCTTCAGACTTGAGGCTTTTTATCTTTCTTAATTCTTCCTGGCTCTCCCCAGCCCTCACTGACACTAGCTCCTGTCTCCAGGTGTCTACAAGGGCTCCCAGCACCCTCAGACTGTGGGCTGCCCTTGTTATTTCAGGCAGTTCTCTGGCAGTGATGGTCAAGAAGCTGTGGATCTTTGCTCAGAGGCTTGCAGTGTTTCTGCTTTAGGTCTTGCTATTTTCCTGCAGTCAATGGCTTTCTCACTAGAAGCCAAGGCTTCTTCAGCTAAACAGCACGGTTTGGTTTTAAATTTCAATTAAATTTTTTAAAAAATGGAAATTTAGGTAAAAACATGAGCCATTCAGGAAGAACGGCTCAAAATGATAAAGATTAAGACAATTCTTTTATGTATTAGTTGTTGCAATTTGGAAAATAATAAAAACTACACGGAATGAAAACTCATTCCTTGTAGTAAACATCAAAGCACCTTTGGTGGAGGTTATATAGATACAGAAGGTGTTGACTTTGGACAAGAAATTTGAGAAAAAGCTTTACTGCAGAGGTGAAGTGCACTCTGTATGAACTGGCTTACTAACTTGATAGCAGGCAATTAAAACCTGTGCCCTAACTGCAAAATCCTCATCCAAGAGAAATAACTCAGTAGAATGCTTCCATAAATTGATACAAATAAAGATATTATTAAAATATGGCCTTTGTCTTTGCAGGGATTGTTCTCCACATGTGTTTTTAGCTTATGATCTAGGGCCAGAATGTGCTTTTTACTCACTTGCTCTTACAGCAGCAGGCATGAACAAAGCATGAGAGAATATTCTGTTCCTAAAAACCATGTTTCAAATAAACAAGCTAAGCCTGCATTATCATATCTGATCTAATATCAAATGGGAACATTTCTGTTGTTAACAGTGAACCTAGGATCATGCCCAGAAAGTAAAAATAGATTTCTTAGTATTACAGTGTTTTTCTCCTTTATTTCTAAGAATATTTTTCTGTTTGATAGATAAATACTTGTCAGGCTTAGCAGAAATGTATTGGTTTTAGAATGGCAATACTGACTATTTTAGAAATTAATGAAACGAATGTAGAGAATGTAATGGCAATGCACAGACATGATGCTAGAAGTCAGAAAGCAGTGGAGCTGGACACAGACCAAGAACTATTGGGCTGAAAATCGGAGAAAAAAAAAGTTGGCTGGGAGTAGGGAAAACAAATCTGTGACCGTAAACCTGAAAGACCTGTGCAGAGAATGATCTTGAGATGAGAATCTGAAAAAGTCTGTGTGGCAATGGCTTTGACCCAGCAAAGGGTGATCCTGTAGGGGAGCAATGATTGGGCTGTTGGGGGACAAAGAAGATTGCCTGGCCAATGCAAAATGCAGGGCTGGTCCTGGCTTGGGCAGGGCAGTTCAATAGCCAGACACAGGGGAGAAAAGACTGAGGAACAAGTGCTTGGTGAGACAAATAATCCTTTAAGGAACCAACACAGACCCAACACAGGCAGAAACTCCATCTGAAAGATCACAGTCTTAAAGGAGATATAAGTCAAATGTTTTTAATACAGAAATACAAAAATATGAGCTGAATACACCAGAGGACGTGGCAAGGAAATGTACTGATAAATTAGTACATTATGGGCAAGGTAAACAGTAAAAAGGTAAACCTGGTAACCAGTAAAGCTGCGGGCACCTCCGCACACAGAGCCGGCTGCCATGGCTGTGTCTGAGAGGTGGGCAAGGCTGTTCCTGCTCCTGCTGCAAAAATCTGCCTTCTCCTCCCTCACGGAAGCATAGCACAGTGGTTTCAGGGCTTGGTTCATCCATGCTTTGCCTCTCCTCCTCTCCCTGCAGGGCTACTCAGGCCTCTTTGAGCCCTAGGAGAGACTGCTCTGATAGCGTCTACTGAGTCTCAGAGGCCACAGGGGCCTTCTTCCCAGTAGGCAGGAATTTGGGCATGAACTAAAGACAAGAACTTAAATTCGGCTGAACAAAAGATCAGCTGAGACCAAGAAATGCAATGAAGCTGGTCTCTTAGGAATGAGTTGTTAACTCTCTACAGGCCAGCATAACAATTGCAATCACCCTCACAGGGTTGCTGTACCACAAGTTTGGCATTTGCTGGCATTTGCACTTAGGGGCAGCTTTCTTTTAAGTTGCATTGTTTATTTTTAGGAAATTAAAAGCCTACAGCTTATGTGTCCCTAGTGTGTACATGCCTACATGCTGTGGCAATATCTGTTCATCTTCGTGGAAAATTGGGAACAATTAGAAAGTCTCTCAAAGGTGGTGTTTTCAGCACGTTAGCATTTTTCAAGTATAAACACTTGGCTTTGGTTACTCGGTTTAGTTTGGCTTTTATGTTTTTGACTTGCTGGTTTCCTGCTTGAACTGCTTAATGGGGGGGTAGCACTTAGACATAATGGGGTCAGGGAAGAAAAAGTGCTTTCTAAAGACAAAAATCATTTTGTATTTTCTCTTAAACATTTACAAAATACGACAGGACATCCAGGTGCCCCAAAGAAGGGCAATGAAGCTGGTGAAGCTTCTAGAGAACAAGTCTGACAAGGATCGGCTGAGGGAGCTGGGGTTGTTTAGCCTGGAGAAAAGAAGGCTCAGAGGAGGTATTATCACAATCCACAATTACCTTAAAAGAGGCTATAGCAAGGTGGGGATCTGTCTCCTCCATGCACCAGGTGATAAGACAAGGGCCTTAAGTTGTACCAGGGGAAGTTTAGGTTGGATATTAAGAAAACTTACTTCTCTGAAAGGCTTGGGAAGTATTGGAACAGCCTGTCCAGGGAAGTGGTTGAGTCACCATCCCTGGAGGTCTTCAAAAAACGTAGAAGTAGTTGTAGAGCTTAGTGATGTGGTTTAATGGTGGACTTGGCAGTGCTAGATTAAAGGCTGGATGAGATGAAGTTAGAGGTCTTTTCCAACCTAAACAATTCTATAATTCTTTATACTTAAAAAGGAGCATGCCTGTTCATGGTCTGGATGGACTGCTCTCCCAGCACCCCTCCAGCAAGCTGCAGCACAGCTACTTGCTGTTTGGGAATTAGGGGGTTATTGCAAAGCTGGAATTTTCCATTCTGCGCTGTGAATGCAGAGAGACTCATTGTCAAAGGATCGATATTTTCTTCCAAGCCTTGGAAACCCTGCAGAGGTTCAGCCTTCAGGAAATTATTTTTTCCCACAAAGAGAACCCTTCATTATGAACTGATAATTAAAAAGCTGAAGCCTAATGTACTCCATGCTTTTCTTTCAACTCAGACTGTGCATATAAAGCCAGCAATTTTCAGGACTGGCTTCTCTAAGATACAGCATCTGAGTGAGAAAGAAAAGTGAAGTAACAAGGGCTGCATATTAGATCCCTCTAATAAAAGAGGAGAACAGCAGTTGCTGGGGTGTAGGTGACAAAGTTAAGTACGTTGTTTTAAAGCAAAACCTAAGGGAGCAAACGGCGATTTGTGCCACGAACATAAATATAAGCTGATCTCTCCCTCACATCAGTTTGTATTCTGGAACTCTTATACTTGGCCCCGTGTCTGTTGGTGAAGGTCAGTGTAGCTGCATTATCCCACTTGGAGCAGCAGGGAGCTGATCATCTCAGGCACGTGGATGTATCCCTGATTAGCGCCAGTGAAGAAAATCAGAATCCCACCAAGACACTCAAGCCAGGAGTTAAAAAAAAAATGCTGGTTTCAGTGTCTGAACTCTGCCTGAAGCTAAATCCTTGATTAAAAAAAAAAAAAAAAAAAAAAAAAACGGGAGGGAGAAGAGAACATAGCAAAAATTTGCTGTGGGGAAAGTGGAGGTGACTATATGAACAGAAAACTTGTTTAAAAAAGAAAGTATTGCTACTTGTAAAATGTGAATCATGTAGCAGTTCTTAGTAATAGTGATATGTAGTAATATAAGATATTCAGATAAGAAAAAAATAGAAATCCATAGAATTATAGAGATGTAAAATGTGTAAAAACATGCAGTCATCCCAGCAGTGTTTTCATTGCTGTCCTTCCCATTACTTTCTGTCTTTTCTCCTCTGTAACACGTGTCTTTCTGGCACACCTTATGTTCCATCTACCAAGGTCCTTACCAGCTGTCACTCAAGCTGCATGCAGGAAGGGATTTCCTGAGTAAAACAGGCCTCGTGTAAGGAATGAGGGAAGACTTTCTGGAGTTACCCTGGGGTTGAACGATGCTTTCTGTCATCTAACACATTTTGTATTGAAATGTGAAGACCTGGTGGACTTACCTGTGTTCTCTCTTTACTTGATTACAGCTTCAAAGACAAAACATTCCCCCTCACAATTTTGGGTTACTTGTCACCAGCTAATATGATAACAGCTCCTCCTGCCCTGCTGGGAGACACACAGAAGCATATTTTTGGGATAATTATCTTATCATAGAAGCAGCGAAGCAGGGAAATGTTCTACTTCTGTTATGACCTGCAATTTCCATTGTTTGCTAGAGGAACAGAAGCATCATTGAATAATTTTTACAGCCACAAAAGAAGGAAGAAATAGTACAGGCAGTAAAGTATATGCTGCAATATGTGCAGTGAAGCGTAGCAGTGGCATAGAGGATCTTCTTTCTTTTAGAAAGTCCGTGTTTCTTTCATTAACATGAATCTCCGTGTGTGCCTTAGCCCTCCCTGCGTGCTACCAAAAGGGCACACAAATTGTTCTGGAGGCTGTGAGCCTGATCTCAATGATTTGGCAGGGTAAGTCATCAGCATCGCCACTAAAATCCCTGGGCCTAATTGTGTTTTTTTGTAAGCTGACAAAGCTCTGTTGACAGCTATTGACCCATGCTCCTCTGACCCTGATGATCTGCCCCACTGAAATCCCAGCTGATGTAATGCCCAAGTCAAACAGAGTTCACCTATACTTGGTGGCAAGAAAAACGTTGCCCTTATAGGACAGAAATTTGTTGGAAAACTTCTGAAGACCCTGAAAAGCTCCCAGGCTCTGCACTGTTGTTAATGTCAGCCCAGGGGATCCACAGGGAACTTAAAGCCGAACCATAGCAGAGTCCGGTTCCTCCCTGCCTGGCGTCAGTGAGTGATTTCAGTCAGCGTTATAAGATCTGATTCCTATAGCAAGATCTTCAAAAGAGCCTGAGACAGTTGCACTGCCATTTCCTAGTACATTTCAAAGGGTTATTGAGCACATACACTATGCACTTAATGCCAATAAAGCTTTACTGCTAATACATCAAAGGTATTTTATGGGCAAATTCTGCATTCTGGCCATTATTGCTTTTTTAAATTCTGCATTATTCTGGCCATTGGTACCTATTTTTAATTGCAAAGTCGAAATAACATTTACAGTATCAAAAAATAAAGAACAAGCTGTTTCAGATGGTTCAGTGCATCGCTAATTGGATTTTAGATGGTTTGGTTTCTTTCTTTCCTTTAATTTTTTTTTCTTATGTTGCTTTGGGGTTGGGTTTTTTTGCTAATAGTTTTTCTAAAATAAACACTAGCGTAGCAATTAAAAAGTATCCACCAAAATCTGGAATAAATTCATATCACATCCTTCTTTAATGCTTTGAAAATCCAGCAAGCACAGCCTGATGGGTGCCGTTGAAGTCGATTGTGGCAGAAATTTCATCAAGGAATTGTTAGACAGAGAAAAGGAAACCTCTCTCTTGCCAGGCTGGAAGGATGGGTCAAGTGTTGAAATGCCAGGCTGACTGATGCCTCAGCAACAAAAACTGCTGGGCTTCTGTCTGTGCTTCTCACACGGCTTCTAGTGGCTAGGAGGCTGGCTGTAGTGTTTGGAAGATAATTGTTAAAGACACGCAAGACAATGATGTCTCACTGGCATAAAATAGAAGTTACTGGGAAGAGAATGAAGTTCTCTGTGTCAGACTTGGCAATTTTTTCTGTTATTCTGTGCAGGATCAGTGTCTGGGCTCATCTCTGTTCTGTGCAATCTGTTTTTTTTCTCTGAACATATGGAAGGCTGAAAAAGAGAGGATGCCTCCTCTGATGAGATCAGCCAGGCAAATGAGGTTCTCTATGTACTTGCAAGGCTGGCCTGGGTTACCGCATACAGAGAATGTTTCACGTCTTGGAAAACATAATGAGGTCCCTCAAATGGTCCTTTCCTCCTCCCCTGCTCCCAACAGTAGCTGGTTTTGCAGGTACGTGTGACAGTGGAGCTCGTGTGCTGCAGGCTAAGTAAGATGACAGGACAGTTCCTCTTCTCAATCCCATAGCCACTTAACACGGTCAGTGAGGAGAGAGACGCTGCTACGTAAGGGAGACACCGGTGTCTTCTTACTTCATGAGAGAGAAAAATGTTTTGTAATCACAGATGTTATCAAAGCCTTCTAGCTTTCAACTCAATTAAAAAGATGGAAAAGCCAAAAGAATTTAAAGACTCTTTCTCCTCCAGATCATTTAATGTGGCCAGAGGACATAGACAGAGGCTTTTGCTGCAGAGGAGGCTGCAACTTGTGAAGGAAGCACGATTGCCTTAGCAGTAGACAACTTGTGGTGTGCACAGAGCCGTGTTTGTAGCTGGAAACAGGATTTCTCATACCGAAAGATGTTATCCTAATGGCTTTATGGCTTTGCTAAAGTCCCTTATAGGAGATCTGGGCCCCAGATACTTGGCAAGTTCTGGGATTTGGTGCTTAGCACCCACTACACAGCTGGAGCTGGCGTTGCTCCACTGACATGGGCCTCTCCAGGCCGCTGCTCTGAGCTGGCTGTAACATCTCCTCAAGGTACGATGCCTTTGCAGCCAGAAAGATACTAATACGTTGTAGTTGCATTTGCCTGAGATTATTTTCAAAACAATGAGTGCTGCAAAAAGTGTCCAGCTTTCTGCTGTATTATAACCACCTGAAAGGGATATTTGTCAAATTAAATTCATGCCTGGTGTACAGGCGATGTGACATGATGCCAAAGATACTCACTTTGCAAGCTAAAGACCACACATTGTCCACAGCATTTATTTTTCTCTATAATCAATGTACTTAATTAATCAGCTGCACACTGAGAAAGTGCAAGGTGGCTAATCACTTTAATCATTAAGCAGTGGTATTAATTTTCACTTAAGGCATCATCCAGGGAAAGTAAACTAAGACTGTTGAAATGAGAAATGCACGGGGGTGGAAGAGAACAGATAAGGACGTTCCTTCATCAGTTCTGGCAGGTGCTTTTGAAATTGGCTTGTGCTTCCCTTCTGGGCTTCTCCAATTAAGTTTTTCTGGAATTATTTTCTTCTTTTATTTGGACAAGAAAAACAGAGGAAAGATGTCAGTCCTCACTGTTAGCCATGGAGAGACGTGGCATAGTTCTGTTTTGGTTTTATATTATCTCCCTTTCTGCAGATCAATTCGCTTTTGGAACTGGCCAGAAATCTTCCATTAGATCAGTATTTTTTTGCTAGCAGAGACGAGTGTTTTATAAACTACAAGTGTCTGTGGGAAAATAACAGTAAAATATTTTTATTTTGGTTAAGTTCAACCTCACTTTAAATATTTGGCTTGTGAAACATGCTGAATTAAAACAGCAGCAACAAAATAGCGCTCTGGTGCATGGTCCACTTGGGAGGACAGGTTCAAATACAGAGTTCCCAGGAGGCAGTGCACACCATGTAATTTTACAACAAAGTGCAACAAAATAAAATAGGGAGCTTCTGATTCCACGGAATAAAAATGCCACATTTTTAGTTGAAAAATTAAAAAATATATATTTTTGCAGTTTCTGCATTTTTACATTTTGTGTTTCCCAAACCTACTGTTAATGAGTAACAATGCAACTGGTTTTAGAGAGAGAGTTTTAGCTGAACCCTTTGGATAAGCCAAACTTGGATAAGCCTCCAGAAGAGGAGAGCAGGGAAGCACTGGAGCCTGCTTTCTTTTGGAAAACCATGCTAGCCTAGGTACAGTAGATAAAGATGCAGTAATTAAATACCTCTCCTTTTCTGTGCCTGTAAGTTATTTTGGTTTATCTGAAATTAGTTCAATTTTGTCTATCCCGATACTTCATCTTGACACAGCTGTTTGCTTTGCATTGTTTGATTTTTGCTGTATGCACTTATGTTCTCAATATTTTACTTCTCAGTAGATCTTCTAGTATGCTATGTAGGCAGTTAAGATATTTTTAAATACCTGCCCTGCTTCAGGTTGCTTTAATTTAAATATAATTTTCTTCATTTCTCTTGCATTCCCAACAGAAGCAATAAGCATAATGAACATCTCTTACAGGGGATCAGAATAGCAGTGCACAGTGTCTGACAAAACATTGGCCTCATTGAAGTCACTGGTAGTTTTTTCATTAAGTCCAGAGCAGTCAGAAATTTGGCAGATTGCATAAACAACAGGTTTGCAATGTTTGTTCCACTGTGCTTTGCTTTTTTAATGATCACAGCAAGAGACATAGGCCTCCTAGCTTCAACTGAGCAAATAAGGATACCAAAGCTGTAGAAAAGTGACAGCCCGGGGTAACATCTTTTACTACAGGACAAGAGCTTCTATTTGATGAAACTTCTGCTACTTCACACGTGGTGTAGCTGTTGTTCGGTGGAAGTTAAATGGATATGCTAGTGCATACCTCAGTCACACTTGCTCTTAAGCTTTTATCGAGATTGAGGGTCTTTGGAAATGTACATTTGGAAATGTCTCTTTGAGTATGTACAGAGGAGAGCACAAAAGACTGCTCTGTTTAAGGACTTTGTAATTCCGATGCCAGCACATGTGTTTTAGAATTGCTTATTGTAAGAAACTAAATCACTTTAATTCAATGTGGCACTTAACTCAGTTGCAAAATTAGTCAACAGTGATAGCATGTCTGACTGATGTAATTGTGAATCTTCCATTCAGACAGCTAATGATGTCTAGGACACTTTTTAAATTTATGTATCCAATAAATTACTGTGGAAACATTAGCTGTAATCAAGCATAATAATCTTTAAGAGAAGAATCTGGAATGATTATGTACTACTTAAAAGCATAAATGGCTGCACAGAATGTGTAGAGTTACATGAGAATGTCTGTCCTGAAGAGCCCACCTTCTCTCCTTGAAATTTTGGATTTAACGTTCCATTCATTTCACTGACTGTCACACAGAATAAACAATGCAAATGATTTTTAATTAATGGAAAAGCATATAAATTAGTCCATTTAAATCCCTGAGAACCCAGCATGTCTTGCCGGATATTAGTCACATGAATACTCCCCTGGGATGCTCTTAAACTATACTAATGAGGTCAGCATGCAACTGAAAAAAAAAGAGTAGACTTTCTACTCAAGACATTTTAACTCTAAGGCATTTAAGTCAACCTGTTTGCTTTTTGTGATGAAAGACATGGAGATAATGGCTTGCATTATGTTTTCTAAATCTCTTCTCCAAACTTTTCACCTCCTTTTGATTCACCTACAATGCCTTTCTTGTGTCCATTTGTCATTTTCCGTATCCATGCAATTTAGGAGAAACACTCCTTGAGCCCTTGGTACGAGTTGGTTCTTCTGTCAGCTGAGAAACCTTTTAGAACAACAACAACAACAACAACAACAACAACAAACACAGACATTTGTCTGTCTTGTCTGTGCTTACTTTCAGGTTTTTTGTTATAACCAGAGTAGTTTCCCAGTCCTCCCCTTCGCTCCCTCTCCACAACCACCACCAGCTAGGTCTGTCTGTTGTAGCCAACCCCCCAAACCATTGAAGCCACGTTGATTTCCATCTTTTCCAGAGCTGCCAGTTTTGTAACAGCATGATTGGTGTAACTGGTTAAAGCGATCAGCCTCGAGAGCCCGCCAGTTTTGTTTTATGAGTGCCATTATAACCATATGTCCAGTATTTCTGTACTTTGCTGGAAGCATTGCTGATAATTGATTGGCTTTTACCAACTCTGTGATGCCTCTGTGTGGAGGGTGATGTGGGTGTCAGTGCCTGCTGGCCACATGTGGCAGCAGGGAAGCATTTGCTCTCCCAGCACAAGCTCTTCACCCTGTTTATGTCATGCTAAAGACCTGTATTTGAGCTAGTGCTGAGTACTGCAAACTCTGAGCTGTAGATTTTCTTCCACCAATGGAAAAAACTGTTCCTTATCCACCACGTGGCACTTCAGAAAGTGACCTTTATGTTGGGTGTGATCCAAATCCTACCTGTGGTATTGGTGGATAAGCCTGTGGCAGATTTTGGAAGGCTTTGGATCAAGCCCATTGATAGCAGCAAGAGAATTTAGCTCCCCTTCTCTTCCAGTTCATCCCTCAAAGAGGCTGTAAGTGCTGGCTGCTATCAGAGCTCTGCAAACACAACCTTACTGCAGCTCAGCACCCAACATGTATTTGATGTACCAACAAACTTGTCAGCTATTTCTTACAGGATTATAACTAAGAGTAATGGACCTGAACCTCATTTTTCTGCTGCTGGCTTTATACCTCTATTAGTCTCTCAACTTCAGTAGGTCACACTAATACTTAACAAGAGTAGTCTGAAGGGGAAAAAGCCCATGTATTGGAAAGGGAATGTGGACCAGGTTTTTAATAAGATGGAACACTGAAGCCAGATGGAGTGTGCATTCAGAGTATTTTTCAGTAAAATTCATTTTGCTTTTTGTATTTGTTAACATGATAAAATAATCCAAAGGCTTTTACATCTATAGCTACTCAGATGCCCTGGTTTTTATTGACACACACCCTACCCCCAAATTAAAGAAACCAAGGAGCTCATTTCATAAGCTGAAACATTAAACCTTTAAATTTTCCACTTGCCCTGCAAATCAGTATCTGTAGTTAATAGTCTTAATTTATTTTATTAATTGTATTCTTCAATGTGTCTCTGTGTGAATATTCAGTACCCTGTCATTATGTTCCCTCGTATCTCAGAGATTTTTGTGCATCCCTCCTGAAAATTAAGGAATTTGGCTGAGCAGAAATATGTTGCACTTTTTTATTTTATTTTATTTTATTTTTTTACATAAACTTTCTTTTGCCTTCAGAGCTCTGACTGTAAGTAATTAACAACTCGTAGTGAGCTTCAGGTTTTTTCCACATCATCCTGAAAATCGTGGAACGAGCTAAGAATGCCAAGAGGTAAATTGTAAAGTAGCCTCTTTATTATAAGCAAAAGTTAATTTGGTTGTTTGCTTTTTAATAAAGACTTATGGCTGCCTCGATTTCTTATGCTATTTACTATGCCATGGGAAGATGCAGGAGAGAGAAAAAGGAAGGGTATTTCTATAAGCCAGATATATTCATGAAATTTTGCAAGAAAAAAAAAAAAATCTCCACTCTTAAAAAAATAAAAACCACAGCTACCCAACCTAATTTTTCTCTGAGTTTCTGTGATTTATTTATTTTTTGTCCTGTTTGACTATATACCTCTGAGCCAAGAAGTAGCAAAAACCAGCTACAGAGAGAGATGGTGTTTACCTGTCAGCATCTGGACTTTCATTTGGTTTACTGTTATAAATTAAGCAGCAGTCACATGTTGTTTATAGTCAGTTTATTCTCTTTTGGTTGTAATTGCCCTAGTTTAGTTTTTGACCTAATCCCAAATTTTTAAGTGTTAAGGAAATTGAGGTAGCAGTTTTTTTCAGTGGTAACTACAAAAATGCCCACTTAAAGAAAGCTTTCTCAGCTCCCTAATAGATCCAGGAGGCTAGAAAGTGGTTTCCTTAGCCGCTAACAGGCTGCTGATGGGCAAGACTAATGACTTGAGGAGACAAATTGGGTCATTCGTCATTTCACCAAAATCAAAGCTTCCTCCAAAACTGCTCCATTTTAATACACCAGCATTATGCAGCAAATATTATGGGGAAAGCCACACTTGTCTAGATGTGTAAGACAAAGTAATGAGGAGCAACAGAATGATGTTAGCTACACGTGAAATGAAGGGCGTCCAAGAACTCTACTCCAGGAATCTTTCATGCCTTTTTATTTTAAATTATGTATTTTGTGGTGGTGCAGTTCACTTGGCTGCAGCAGGTTTGCTTTATGTTGTGAGATCACCACTGCGGTGTGCTATGTTCTTGATCATTTTGTGGACATCTGAGCCTCTAATGAATACCTGGAACTGGAATGCAAGGACAGTTCATGGGCATCTTGGATACTATTCAGGACCCAGCATACTTCTCTGCTCTGTCTGTTTCAAAAGATACCCTGATTTATTATTCTGTGAGTGTTTTGAAAAGGAGGATGGCAGAAAAGCATGTCGCTGTCTTATTCATTATTCAAGGTATGGCTGAATATTCCTCCTTCTATGAAGTGCCTGTAAGAACTGGGTAAAAGGCTTATGCTTGTGGGGATGACAGCATTCGCAGGCAGTGAATTCGCTCTTTATTGTTAATATTTTTGAACACAGCCTATTACTTTGTGGATGTATTGTCAGTGTTGACAAGGTCTTGAATGCAGCTGTGGATTTGCTGGATGGCAATATGGGACACATAAGTTGGTTCACGGAGAAGGAGAGCTGTTGAGGACGTTGTGGATTTTTTTATTTCCCGCTTCAAACAAACAAAATAAACGAACAAAACCAACCAGGAGCTAGAACAGCATGCTTCCCTTGGCAGAGAGGGGATGCTTACTGTATGACTACTGACTTGGCAATCATGACTCTTTTTCATTAATGACCTTTAAGGCTTCTAGCACCCCTCCTAGGCTAAATGTCATGTCGCCTCCTCTTTTGCCTCATGGTGAGCGTATTCCATTTTTTCAGGCTTGTGTATACAGAACTGAATTTCATTTTTTCCACCACATGACATTCAGTGTTATTTTAGTACAGTTTCTCAAAGATGTTATATGTTGTAATCTGAGCCCAGGGGTTTGCTCGCTCTTTGCATCAGTAAAGAGCTCGAACGAGCAAAAGGTATCTTTCTGCCTTAGATCTCCAAGGAACTGCAGTTGCTTGAAGAGGGTAAGACCAGATGCCACTTGCTTTAAAAATGTTTTTCTTGTTCAAAGAGATCCAGTCTCTGGGCTAAATTCACCAGTGCTTTAATGTCATAAATAGAATCAGATTGTGACCAGCAGGACATTTGTCTTTAATTGTTTATCTCATGTACTTTCATGTGATCGTAGGCAAATTTATTGAATTAAGGCAAAAAAGAGAATTCTATGTGACTTACTCTTTAGAGGCTCGTAAAGCCATATAAAAATTTATGAGCTTCCTGCATTATTCAAGATATATAATTTTATTACAGATCCGAGCAACACATGGGACAATTGATTTACAGTTATTGTCATATTTTACAGAATGAATGTTTTACAAAGAAGATTGTACTGCATGCATTTTAAAAAGTAAAAGGCAATTCTTTGGAAATGCCAGTCAGAGCTTATTTTTAAGGAAAGCAGAAACTTGTACATAGGCATAAGTAATCTATTTGTATCATGGTACATGAAGCATTACTTAGTAATCAGTTGTAAGAATCTCATCATCTGATCCAGTTCTTTATTTGTTAGCATCTTATTGGAGATAGAAATGCAGAAAGCTAGAAAGCAAAAGAAGAGATACGCCTTAAAACAGAAGATAATACCTCTCCTTAATAGCAAAACAGCCATTTCTCTTATATAATAGTCATTGTTTATATATAATTATGGTGACAGATAAACATCAGTTTCTCTTTGCAACAAGTAACTGGTTTTGACTGAACACGAGGGATAGGACTGATAACATTCTAACACTATGCTCAAGTCTATTTTCCCTGCTGAAGACTGACAGCACGGACCTGCTCCCTGGAGCTGATTGTCTCCATTGATGGTAGAAAAAAACAACCGAGCAACTGCCATCGTAAATACTAGATACTTCAAGCATTAGAGAAATACCTGCTGTCGGACTGGTTTGGCATTAAAACTGGAAAACAGAATTACCTGAGTTGAAAGGCAAAATGTTTTAATTTCACTGTGCTGCTGCACATCCTCATTTGCACTGGTTTTGGTTGTTACTTCATCTCTGACTTGGCGATGAACTGCCCCTAGCTGCCTGCCGGGAATTCCAGCCTTTGGAAGAGAATGGCAGATGACAGATTTTAATATTCACTTCCCAAAACACAAGATGAAACACTCTGGCTATGGACTGAGCCAGTTCCTTTTTCGATCCAGTGTTGTACTGGGGGATGGGGGAGGAAGAAGGAAAAAACCCAACAAATTGGGTTCTTGTTTAGATATTTGGGGGTTTGATCTTTTAAATTAGGAACTTGAAACAGTCCATTTGTACTTGTCACTGCTGTTTCATTACCAGTTCTACTGCTTTCATAGTGTGGGCGGAATATTCGTTCATGAAGATGAAACTTGCTGCCTTTTCTCAAAGACCTTAATGAAGATAAATCTTGCAGTCAGCAGTTGTTTTCTTTCCAAGGATTCTTCTTAATTTTGCACTTTGTGGATGGTTCCTGCTACACTGGATATTTTTTCCTCTGAGTGCAGTGATCTAAATTCAAGTGAATAAGAACTACAGGATTTGTGTTGCACAAGTTTGTTTTTAGCCTGCCTAAAGCAACCTTTCCGTAGTCTGACAGGAGGCTACATGGGATATAGAGCAGAGCTCCAGGCTGCTGCAGGCTGGGCTGAATCACTCACGGAATCCATTTGCCTCTCACTACTCTGGACAAAAGTGATATATCTGCACAGTTAGAAGGGCTTTTCTGTCCATAATTCTCTGCACAGGGGAATTACAGAGTCAGGACTGGTTGATAGCCTCCACAGGGTGCTTTTGTGTCTGATGTATTCCTGAAAAATTAGCCTTGCCAGCCCCTCTTTGAACTTAGGGCCTATGTGCGTAGGACTGCATTCCTTCCAGACGAGGGAGGGAAAATATCCCACAACTGAGTTTAATTTCTCATCCATACAATACTCCTAGAGTGAAAACAGAGTAAGGAGCCAGCAATATACTGACGTAATTACATGTAGTACCCAGTTATATCATACCCATGTGAAAAAGATCTCAAATCACTGGAACTAAGCTTAGTTATCTGCAGTCTGCACAGTTTCCAGGACATGTCTAGTCCAAGGCAGTAATATAAAAAGTTTATTTAATTTGTGATTGAAATTCATTTCTCTCCAAAGGTTGCCAACCCTAGACTAGACTCTGTGACAGAGTAGGTTTTATCTTCTAATTAAATTACTCCGAAGAGTAATTGTTTCTATTTTGACTTTACCATAGGAGGTATTTTTCCAGCCTGTCCTGCTAGGAGTAGATACTGCGCTTGTTAATAAAGAACAGGACAGGATCTTCCATTGACAAGCTCATTTCCTTTTACTGATGTTCATTTCTTTTTACTGCCAGGTGTTGGATGAAACCTTGCTCCTTGCACAAATCCTTGTCACAGCTTCCCTGGACATTGCAGATTGCAAACCCCTTCTGTTGCTGTGGCAGGGGACATTTGTGCTGCAAGGCCATTGTCACACAGGCCACCACTTGTGGCGCATCCCCTGTCTCCTGTGTGACTTGTCATATCCCACAAAAGAGTTGTTGTTACTCCTGAAATTCCCACTATGGTAGAAACAGCTTTTTGCAACCACACAAAGGGGAAGTAGTCAGCCCAAGTTAAGATATCTTTTACTTCTTACATTGCTCCTGCCTGTCTCGGGCTGCAGTATCTAATCAGCAAGCACTGCTCTTTAGCACAAGGTCAGATACCTTTCTCTGCTGTTTGTCACTGTAGCGATATCTACGGCACCCCAGTGTAGGCCGTGCCCCCAGCATCATGCTTTATTACAAGCTGTAGTTACAGGAATACACGTTACACTTAACAGAAGTACCTGGGAGCGTTTTGAAAGCTGGGAAAAAGGAATAGAAAGGTGAAGTGACTTTGTTCTGGTTGCCACAGTGACCCCCAAAAGCTTTAGACTGCTTCCAGCCAGGTGAGCTGCTGCTGGTGACGTTCCCTTCATGTTCACGGTTAGCACCAGCTGTAGTACCTCAGCTTCTGTGACACCAGAGAGCATGGTGCTGCCATACAACAGGACATGGCACATACGGGGGCAATGCGAGAGGCCCAGAGCCATCTAGCCAAGGACCAACCACAGCCAAGAGGGGCTGCTGGGGGAGCAGTACGGTCACCAGGTCAGAGGCTGTGTCAGTCCAGGTTGTGGCCTCCCGGCTTCCAGCATCCATTGTTTTGTGGACTGTTGGAGCAGGAGGAAGCACAGCAGCTAATACCCTTTCCAGATTTATCTTCCATTAATTTGTCTTAAGCTCTTTTTTTTTTTTTTTTTTCCCAGGGTTTTGACCTCTGTATTTGCTGGGGGCCAATGAATTTTGTAACTCATTACATGTTCTGTGGAAAAGTACTTCTTGCTGTTTTCTGCTGCTTCTAAATCTTCCCTCTGGTAATTTCTGTGGATTCCTGCTAGTTCTTGCATTATGAGAAGTGCTCAATATCTCCCTGTCCACCTTCTCTGTGCTATTCATGATTTATAGATCACTGTCAAATTCCCCTTCCTTCCCTGGCTGAAAAGTCATATTCTATTTACTCTTCGCTCATACAAGTCCATGCCTTTCAAATGCAGTATAAGCAATTGAGCTAATTAAAAGAGGTAAATTAAACATACACCTGGGCATAGAAGCTCAGAAGCACAGATTCTTTGGCTAAAGATGCCTTCTAATAATTTCCGCTATAGGCTGAAAATCAGGGCCCTCGTTTAGAGATACTGAGAGATCAGTAAAGATACTCACAAGGGGATTCAGCTATATCTGAGCAGGAGAACAGCATCGAACTGTGTAATTGACCTTCTGCAAACCTGCACTCCATTCAAATACTCCAGAATATTGTCCATAGAGTACAAAGAGCCAGGCTTTCTGAAGTGATGACCCAAAAAACCACTGTGCAGTGACTGGGAAGATGCTTAGTTATACCCTCTGAGAAACAAGGACAGCATTGTCTCTGTTTCGTTCTGGCAGAAGAGTTTTTGGTAGCTGGGTTTTTTGAACCTAAAATCCCAAGACTTTGGTGCTACCAATGGACTGCCTATCCCTGCACCCCTGGAACTGAGAATTTGCTGAAGGGGAATGTTTTTAGGAGCAAAGCTATTCATACACGAGTCTCAAATTATCTTCAATAGCACGCTCAGCCAAATCTTACAAAGAATGTGCGTACACATTAATTAAGAATTAACATAATTCTGTTCCTTGAGTATGGTGTTTATTAAAATATAAGCTCTGTGATCATACACTTGAGAGGAAGCTTCTAAATATTTTTAAAAGCTTAATTTTCAGTCACCCTTTATTTATGTGTTTTCATTGAGAGAGAAGAAAGAAGATGGCACTTGACTTTCTGAAACTTTCCACTTGGTTCTCAAATATAGCATCGAAAAGTTGCTGAGTGTCCTTTATGCTGCTGATGGGGCAAAATCATGAATGGTTCAGATTATATGGAAAGGAGAGGCATGGGATGGCACTTTCCGAAGGGCCTGAAAGCTGCATTTGTGAAGCTATTCAAGCAACTGAGGAATCAAGAAAATACACAAATGGGATTCTCAGATGTATGTGCTGACCATAAATATAGTTTTCATGCTTGAATTCTGAGAAATTTGTTCTAAGTCATTGAAATGATTGTAGAAATCTGTTTGTTTTAGTAATGCAGATTAATTTTTAAAAGATAATTATAGGATGGAGGATCCCAAGTGTCTGGTAATTTCCACCACTGTTTGAAAAATAGGATTTAATCTTTTACCTGTCACACTGATTAACCCAACACTTAAATATGCATGTAGATATTGGTGAGGCGGTCAAATTAACCTGAAGCTGTACTTAAGATCCTGGTGGATAAAGTACTTTTGGAAATGGTGTCCAGTGTCTGAGCTGGTGCTCGCTGAAATGTAACCAAGCATGGCTCTTGCTGAATCTTGGATGGGATCAGAGAAAGGATGACATTTTCTTTCCAAGGGAAAAAAATACAAACCACCTAATGAAGTTTCCCATGGATATATTGACTAAGGTATTGCTGTCCGTTGGACATCACTATGTACAGTGTGAGGTTTTCAGTTTGGAAACTGAATTTGGAAAATAGCTATTTAGGATCCCCGGTGCTAAGCGAGTGGACCAGAAGAGCTGTGGCCTGCAGTGCTTCAGAAGTAGCTTGAGCTCTCACAGCACATCATGCTAAGCCACCCTGATAGGTCAATACTAACAGAGGTTTTGTACCCCAAAGAGCTTCTTTCCCCAGGCGTTCTGGTATGGGAAATGCACAGCACTACAGGGACCAGCATCCAAATGCATCTCAGAGAATGAAGAGGACAAAGATTACTAAGGACTCCCAGCCCCTGCAGCGTGTCCCACTTTGCCCTGCCTTTCTGCTAACTCACTGAATGTCTTTGTGTTTTGCAGAATGCCCAAGCCAGCTACGACTTCAGCAGTAATGATCCCTACCCTTACCCCCGCTACACAGATGACTGGTTTAACAGGTAAATGGCTTCCAATTGACCTGCCATTCACTGCAGTTTGCAGAGGAAATGATAAGTATTTGCTGATATTTGTGGAATGTCTGTTTTCTTCTAAATTCTGTGGTTGCCAAAACAGAAGCTTCAATCTCATTACAGCTTAAAAATGAGAGGTTACTACTAACTTCATTTTTTAGATAATGCTGAACAGTGGTTCATAAGCAGTTTGTAAATGGTTTATTGTGCTTTTAGATGACTGTCAACTAAGAGTGCTAAAGAGCAGCATGGTGTAAAATAACCAGCTTGAAAAAAAAATACATTTTACAAAAGTTCTGAATCATCTATCCTTTCACCATGACTTAAGGACAGTGTATGTGGATAGCATTTCAGGGTTTGATTCTGAGATTTCAGACTGCTGGAGGAATTAAAGTCCATGCACCACTGACTGGGAACCTGTTCTGTTGGGTTTTAAGCCTGGAATCAACAGTGCAGCTGTGTTTGTTGTGGTGTTTCTCCCTAGCACAGCGTGATTGTCCAAGACCCACTTTTCCGTCAGTATGTTCTGAACCTAACCACTTTCCAGCCCATGAATGTCTGGTCCTCAAAGGTATGGTATAAATACAAATGGCCCAAAAGAAAAGGCTTCAGATTTTAGGAAACGTAACCTTTTGGTTTCCCCAAACACATTTTTGATTAAAATAGAACAGAAACATGTTGATAGTTCTTAAAATAAATAAATAAATAAATAAAAAATCCCTGCCTTCTGCATCTGTCCCATAAAATGCCCTTTCTGTCAGGCAAACTGCCCCTAGCAAGATGTTAACATAGTCAAGAGTGCAGAGTCCAAGGCGCACCTATAAGGTGTGTTTAGTACCTGGTGATCTCAGCTTCCAGCATCTCTGGCTCTTCAGCATACTCGCCAGGGTGTCAGACAGGTTCTGGCTTAGATTTGCAAAACTTGTTTCAGGGTATTTTCAAGGAAGTTTCCAAATGTCATCTAGATTTAAATATAATTGATGCCTTCAGCATTTATATAGCAGCAGCACGGAGAAGTTGGAATATTTTAAGAGTTTCATGGCTCATAGTGTTTATAGAAATACATTAGACCTATTTGAACTTGTTTTCATCTCTAACTTAGTGTGGCTGCATGAATGGCTTCTTGAGTTTTGGATGCAGATTGTTTTGTTGTTGTTTGTTTCTGTTTCTAAAGAAATCAATTTTACTTCAGTCAGGGTGGCACAACAAAGATGTGGAGCAGCTGTGCTTCCACCTCAGACACAGGCTTCCTGGAATGGATCAAACAGATTTAGGAGCTGTGATGTCCTTGTTTATAGTCCTGCCATTTTTCAGCAAAAGCAAGATGCCAGTGATGTTTCTCCTTCATTTCAGGAAAGGACATCTGACACTTTTAAACTAGCATGAATCCAATTAGTGAATGGAAAGTCAGAGAAAGACTAGGGCTCTAATTTGTGAAGGTCTACTAGCTTTCTTGCTTTATTTATGCAAAGGATCTTTGTAGGAGAAAGATATCACTTAGCTCTGGAGCAGCACAGAGGAAAATTAAATTTAGCTTTAGTGGGTAATGGTAGATTGTGTCATTTTCAGTGTGGAACTTCATAAAACTAAGTGTGTTCTGCCAAGCCCCATTAACACCAGTTGTGCTGCAATCAAATATTTTATAGCAGGGCGCAGTTTGCGGTCCTCACGTGTTCAGCAAGGTGGCACTGCAGACAGAGTTACCTCCTAAAGTCTCTTAAACAGGCCTTGAGCATCCTGGAAGTGACAAGGCTTATGGCCTCTTGCCTCAGATTCCTCTGGCCAACCTCAGGCACCCGAGTGAAGAATCAACAGTAAGCAGCACAGTTGCCTGTGACTCGATCTATAATTATTGAGAACAGCATGATGCCGGTTTTCAGAGAACTGCAATACCTCTTCCTGTTTATTTTCTTGAGTGGACAGGGAGCTGAGACTGTTTCAATGTCAAATTCGTTCCTTGCCTGCACAATCCGGGAAGTCTTCAAGAAGTAAGATTTCATGTTTTGTCCAGACTAAGACAAGAACCAACACACTGTGTCCAGCTGTTCAGGAGTGGTTGTGGCTGTTTTTCTCTGCAGATTTCTATGCTGTTTTGTTAATTAAGCTGATGTGCCCATCTATAAGCTATTGTCATGACTTCTGACTCCTGAATTGTTATTACTGGGAGGTTACAACTGCCTGCCTGTGACGGTCTGTCTATCCATATGTGTAACTGCACAGGTGCATCTGGATAGACAGTAGTTATACAGGACTGCCATTCAAAGAAGCCAATAAAGGCTCCAATTTGCTCAGTTTGCACTAAGTTATGTTTCTCCCATTGAATTTTATGCATGCAGGAGGATCACACTCAAAATAGGATAGCGTGGCATTCCTTTTTCCATAAAGAATATGTTTCTGTGTAAGCGATTCAAGTGATTTGTGGAACAAGAAGCAGAGGACTGTTTTTAAAAAAGATGAACCAAGGGGCTTTTGTGAGCTGCCAGCTGCATGTGCCAAGTATCATTAGACTTTAAGAAAAAAAGGAGAGGTTTTTGCATGGAGTATTTCATTAATCACAGCTGCTCCGCTTCTAAGCACAGATTCCCTTTCCACTTTGTGCTTTTTAAGGCTGCTGGAAGCACTCTGGCCTTTATATCTAAGAGCCACTGGCCTGTGAAACCAAGCAGGGTGGGTTTTGGAAGGGGACAATTTGATGCTTTGGGCAGCAGTTGCAGGCAGGCAGGTTGGCTGCTGTTCCCAGCAGAGGCACGCAGATTGCTGGGCAGCAACGCTATTTATTTCCATGCTCCCCGGACTTTCTGCTTGACTGTGTTCAGAGCACAGCCTGGGGACCAAGCCAGCCAGGAGAACGTCGTTTTGGGATGGGGGACGCTGGGTGCAACACAGGGCAGGGCTGTGTTGGAGCCTGAGAAGCAGCGAGGGCAGTGAAGGAACCTGAACCAAGCCCAGTTCCCAAAGGCAGAGGCAGCCCCACAGCACTCAGAGGGGTTTTCTGGCACCCACTTTGGGAAGCAGCTGTGACTCCACCACCTCCTCCTGCATAACATTTGGGAGCTTGGCAGGAACCACGTTGTGGCGGAGGTACCTGTGTGCATCAGGGATAGCTCGGCCTCACTGTGCAGCCCTCTGACTCCTTGTTGTGAGCATGCACCAGGCTCCCGCATCTCACAGCACCGAGATTATGAATTTCTGCCGTGACATAAATAACAAATAATAATTTTCACTCCTGTAGCCTCTGTATTCAGTATATTCTCTCACCCAGATCAGAGTTTGCTGGGCATAAAATTATTTACTATCTTGGAAATCTGTTTTCTTCAGATGTTAAAGAAAAAAAGGCCTTTATTTATTATGGATCCAAACAAAATCCCATTGAGTATCCCCTTGGCTTCCAGACAGCGCTCATTAAAAGGGTAAAAACACCTGCTCCCCTCCTCCTCAGTTTTTCAATCAATACACTGGAAACCATGCAATAATTGAGAATTCATCTAAAGGAATATAACAGCTCTTTCTACCTGCAGTGTTACAACCAGGGTAATGGAGAGCACAGCACTGCTGCTGGTTCTTCACATGTTTGGATACAGGTGGAGTGGCACGTTACCAAAGTAGTGCCCCCCTTCCTTCTGTGCTTCCCCATGTGCCAACACTCAAAGGCTCAGAGGCCTCAATATCAAGCAACTTAATTATTTTTATCCCCCGATTTAAAGATTGAAATTTGGTGATGAGATGACCATTGGAGAGAGAAGCTGTGATTTGGGCCCATGACACAGGTCACTACTTCATAGAAACCACAATGGGTTTATCAATGATACATGAACAGCAAAAAAGGGCTAGATTTGAAAAGTCTGATATTTGCCATTAATAATTCAACCAAGTGCATTTGCAGTAGCTCGCATGTGATTTTTTTTCCCTCCGGTCAGCAGCACGGTGTCTAAACCCTGAGCTGCTGGAACAGGTCTGCTTGCAGGCTCCATCATGTGGACCCGTGGAGAGGAGAAGTAGGGAAAAGGGCCTTCTGGCGGTCCTGATACAGTTTTTTCTTCTGTGATAAAGAGTTCATCTGACAGCATGACCATTTTTTTTTTTTTTGGTGCCCCAGCCTCAGTCAAGCCAATTTTTTAACAAAGCCATTTACTCTGCTTTGTGGCTTCGAGCTAGCCCACAGGTGACTAGATAGCGAATGCCTAGCAACCGTATATTTTTTTAACAGTTCCTTGAACAAGGGCATGAGGGAAAACGTGCTTGAATGTTGAAAGAAATTTCTCCAGCAGTGGAATAAGAAGTCTGTATCACTCACCTCTCTCCCCCCTTTATAAAAGGAACTTGCATGAGATCGTGATCACAACACTGTGTCCATTTGAGACCAGTCCTTTTCTTTCTGGGAGCCGCCTTGAAAAACACACTCTTCCAAGTGCAGCAGTAAAAAGGATGTGATGCTTCTCACCCCTTTATTAATTTTACACTCACCTTTGCCAGAGGTGCTTAAAGGGAGAGAGGGAGAAAGAAGCTGATTAAAAGAAAACAATCCTGCTGCCTCTAGGGATGGTTCGTCTGGGACTCTGTATAGCCTTTACAACACAGCACAGCTAATTGCATGAATCCTTAGCGTGCTGTAGGAACACTGCCAGCTGAAATGCACAGAGGGGTGAATGTGAGCGGTAGGAAGGATGCATATTGATGGAACATCTTAAAAAAACTGTCATCAGCATAGATTTCGCTAGTTGCTCTGCTGCTGCGCTATTTTTTAAAATTATATTATATTGCCTTTATTTATCTTCTCTGTGGTTTAATTTCTGTGATGAATTAGGAGAAAGAAAAATGCAGTCTGCCATCCTGCAAGCCTGCCTCAAAGCCACCAGCAGCTTCAGGGTCTCTGTTAAGAGCTGTAAAGCACTTCAGAGACGCCAAGTGTTTTTGAAACACCACGTGTCAGCCTGAACCTGGACCTCGGTGTCAGAGACATTTCCCGTTTGAGCTGAAAGCAGGAGGTCTGCGAGCTGAGAGCTGCAGCCCCTTTTCTGCTTGTGGCTCTGGTGGGAATTAGGGGCTGGAAGAGGAGGGTACAGGTGCCCTTGGGCTGGCCAGCCAGGCCACAGCTCCGGTGCCGAGGAATGCAGTGACCACTGTGGCTCTTCTCTGCTGCTCCAGCTTGATCTTGCACCACCTCTTTGCATAGCATTTTGTTGTGGGCAGGGATACACTCCTGATACATATTTGAAGACCAAAAAGACAATTGGACCTTGTTCTGTGGGGCTCAAAATAACAGGTGTCATGCTGCCTAGTCACAAAAATACAGGACTTAATATTGATCTTATTTCTGCACTGTTCTTTCAAGGGACTGTTTCTGCTGCCTAATGGTTGGTAACAAGACAGAATTTGACAGCCAGAGTTAAAAAGAAAAGGGCTGAATAACTTTAGGACTAAATGAAGCATAAGTATGCATGTTAACCTCTGAGCAAGCATCATTCGTACTGCAGAGGGGAAATTGATTATTGGTGCTTCAGGAAGGAATGAGCTCATCCAAGGATCCTAGTACAGCGCTCGGCAGTTTGCCATGGAAGGGTTTTCCTCAGAAGCTCTGGGACCTGCCCATAATGAGGCAAAACCAGGACCAGGGTAAAGTGTCTTCACTCAGCACATGCAGTTGACCACCGAATTAGCTGGGGCTCACACGGTGTCTCTGTTTTCCCCTCTGCAGCCACGGGACAAGATGTGCGGGAGAGGTGTCTGCAGCTGCCAACAACAACATCTGCGGTGTGGGAGTCGCATACAACTCCAAGGTGGCAGGTACAGTCACTATCCAAGGTGTAAATGCTCCTCAGGCAGAACTGCTCCTGCAGGGACAGGTAGTTGCCCAGGACAGGACTGCAGGCTGGCACTGGACCACGTGCTTATTACTTTTCACAGCAGCTGGAGAGAAGAATTTCTCTATGTCTTTGTCTTCTCATCTAAGGGCCTTATATTGCTTCTTCAATGACATTGAAGAGGAACAGTTCACCTCCTCCTTATGTTATCCCCTGCTTGTATACCCATTTGCAATGCTCCTTCCCTGCACTGTTGCAGAATCATTTGTGACAAATTTCATTTTGCAGGAGGTAAAATACAAATTTCTGCTGCACTTGGAAACTGTACTTGAAAAGGCAAATCCCGTGCCGTTTGTATTCTTTAGGCTTTCACAGCACAGGCCCTGCAGCCCTGGGAATCTCTGCAGTCATTGCTTTCCTCTCTCGTAACAAGGCATGCAGAGTGGTAGGAGTAAACGTACAGAGTGGACGGGGTGGTGCTTAGCACCCAGCATTCACACCTGAGGTGTGTTGGGTATTTTTACTTCAAGTAGCTTTTGTCTGTGCTGATAGACTGAGTACAGTGGTTGGAGTGAGTTGAGCTCTGGGACAGCATGTGCCAGTTTCGTTTCATCCTAAATAAATCTGTTTTTCCCACTGGAAGGTTGTTCTGTGATGTTAACAAGGGCACAGCAAGTAGAGAGGGATGCTTATAAATTTAATTTCATTCCTTAATCCACACTAACAACTCCAGTTTGGATGCACCCATTGCTTCCTGGGGAAGGTTCGCAGTGGGTGTGCAAGGGCAGCTCTGCTCTGCTGGGCCAGTCCCCAGTTCACTGCCATGTCAGAAGTCTGAGGAAGGCTATGTTTTACCTGTCACTGCACAATCCAAAGCCAAACTTCCACATTAGAAGGACACCAAGCAATGTTTGCTAAGCTGTTACCCAAGAAACGTCACATGAGAGTTAGTAACTGAACAGGCAGGTCTAGTGCTTGTCCCTCTCCTTCAGCAGATGTCTCCTTCAGCAATGTCTCCTTCACAGATGGGACGTTTTACAGTTTACATTCTGGCAATAACTGTTTTTAGAGGAAATGTGATTTGAAGCATGGGATTTTGGCAGGTTCACATCTGTATTAATAGTAAAATCTACAGCTTCAAGCTGGTTGTTTAAAAATCAAGAGGTGAAGGCCTTTTCTCATGACCAATAGCCTACAAATAGTCTTCCAGATTTGCCCCCTTCATAGCAGAATCCCCACTGATTTTTGGGAACACTAGCCTTTTCTACACGGGGACGGTGTGCACTTCCAGCACCACCCTGTGGTCAGTGGAAAATCAGAAGTTAATTGAGTTGGCAGTCCGCACCTGACATGATTTGGGGTCACATTTGCAGGTGAACTGGAAAGTTGGTAAGCAGTGATCTAGGGAAATGTGTGTTTTCATTCTCATATCTATTTTATTATTATTATTATTATTTTTTTCCCAGAAGTCAATCCAGATTGCTTGGCTCCCCCTGTTGTCCCCTGTCTCCCCGGGATCAATCATTAATTCTGTGGTTCCAGTGCAGACCTGCATTTTACAAGCATGTCAGGGGATTTCTCTGCCATTGAGGTTCACTTAATTTCTAGCTTGAATTAGCTGATCAGGAATTATCCAGCTTTGGTCAGTTTTCCATTTGAAGTTTATACCATGCCTGTTTGGCAAATACCACTCTTCCCAGCCTTGTATTTGGCACATGGATTTTGTATCGAATACCGTGAAAGCACTGGCTTGTCAACCAGGCTCCCCACTGCCGTGCACACTGTTTGGCTCTGTGGTATTGATTTCTGTCATATCTCTGTCCTGAAGCTGTTGGGAAAAACACTGAACTTCAACTCAAGGCTATGAATGAGATTTGGAATGTGTCTCTGGTTACCCAGGTCTCATCCAAAGGTTGGCTAGCAGTGCAGCTGGCCTGTGAGGGGTGGGTATGATGGATGCAAGGGCACTGCCACCTTTGTCATACACTCTGGCTTGCTTACAGCCAGCTCTCCAGTGTCTTATGAAGTTGACATGTCCTTGGATCGTATCACTTAAAGTCTAACTCAATTTCTACTGCGATATGGGTTATAGGAAGAAGGTTTTATTTTTATTTTTTATTTTTTCCTACAAATACTGGCCATGCTTTACTATTGTGTCTGCATGTTGAGGCATCAATAGTTTTCCAGGAAATCATTGTCTAGTATCTTTTCCCTTCCTGATTAAATTCTGGAGAAGAACCAAAATAAACAGAAAAAATTACTTGAAAAACAAATGAAGTGTCAACACATCACTGAGTATAAATTACAGGACATTGAGTGGTGATGGTAATCGTTATCCTTAGTTGTTACAAACTAAGATTTAAATAGCATTTTATAATATTTAAATAATATTAAAAGTGAGATTGCTGAACACAAATGTTTTCAAATAGTAGGTGAAAAATACTCTGTAATTAGCAGTAAGGAGTTTTGTCTTTCTGGACCATGCTGCATTGCCGCGGCTGGATGTTTAAGTGCTGGCGTCCTGCTGGGTAAACACACCCTGGTGGAAAGTGAATGATGAGTGCAGAATTGCTGAATGCATGAAAATACCCTTAACTGGGGGACTTACCAGGTGCTGAGCTTTCATCTTGCCCTGGGTAATGCATAATTCATGTTTATGCTGATTAAATCCACAGGTATTCGAATGCTCGACCAGCCATTTATGACAGACATTATTGAGGCTTCCTCTATCAGTCATATGCCCCAAGTTATAGATATATACAGTGCCAGCTGGGGACCAACTGATAATGGAAAGACTGTGGATGGACCTAGAGAGCTAACGCTGCAGGCGATGGCGGATGGTGTGAACAAGGTAACAATCGTATTAACTAATCAAGGTATCGGGGCAGAATGGTATGTACACACTTGCACTGAAACCAGTGACAGGGGTGTACCTGATCCTCCAATAGATGTTACAGAGCACAATGCAGTTGTGTAAACTGTCCCAGCTTTCAGTATATTCTAAGGTCTGTTGACGTTATCTCTGCACTATTGTGGGATTTTTTTTACTGCATAGTCTCAGGATACTGTGCTCTCCTGTGTGGAACTGTATTTTTCTCCAGTCAGCTTACATATGCTTTTCACATGCTATTGCAGTCAAAATGGAAGAGTCTGATCACATCCTGGCTCCAGAGGCCTGTAAATAGTCCCTGCTTTGAAAGATGCCAGCTGTACTACTGACGTCACGTTGTCTGTTTTGGTGTGCTACCAGTTTAATTGTCATTTCGGACACAGATCACTCATGTGATCGTAATTACAGCTGTGATTGTACCACCCTGTCTGTGGAGTAATATTATTCCCCAGTAGTGGGAACCTCCTTGTTTTATTCCCATCCTTTCAGCTCCTTCCAGGGTCAGTCTCCGTTTTTTGTCAAAGACACTCAACGGCATCTCAGAATCTGTTAAGTATATACTATATTAGAAGGTCAGGTAAAATGCATGCCACAAGTTAAAAAGGAAACAAATCAGTCCAAACAAACAAACAAACCTTGCATGTCTCTTGTCTCTCTTTGGTGTCATGCAGTTGTGACAACCACAGTTCCTCCTGCTGTTGTAGGGAAGGAGCCTCCTCTCTTTGTGGATTATAGTTGGGTTTCCATAATGAAAAGATTTGAAATTCCCCAGAACATCTGGGGTGGTTTTGTGTGGGAGCTGTGCAATTACTCATTTTCCATCCAAATTATTTCTTCCTCTTGCCTGTGCCAGTTTCACCCACTCTTCATCACCACCTCCCTGTGAACAACACATTCAGTGTACCATGTTTGGTGACATGATAATTAAATCTATTGCTGTGGTAGGTGGTGAAGCATCCAAAGCATTCTCAGATCCCGAGACTCTAATCTTTTGCCTATAACATGAATTATGGGCATCTTCATGCTCACCTTCATGCTCTTGCCTACAAATTTGGCAACATATTCCAATAACTCAGGAAGACCTGTCACAAATTTCTCCTGAGTCTTCTCAGTTTTGCAGTATAAACTTTACAAACCTCTGACCAGCTCATAGTCCCCGTGAAGTCAACTTACACAAGCTGGTTTTCTTCTCATGCCTTTCTTTCATCTGTCTAGAGTTTCCATAAAGATTTTCTTGATCCCCTTAAATATTCCTGTCATAGAGAGAATCTTTCGTCGATGTGTGTGACATGGCTGTTTTATGTTTAGCAATAGTTCTATGTCTTGCAGTTAGTGGATACCTGATAGTCCTTCCACCAATGTTTGTTGGAGCAGAGAATCTGGCTATAGAAAAATTCCCATCCTGTTTTTTTGTTATTCTGCTCCATGGAGAACTAGTCTAAAAATAACAGAAAAGGCATGAATAACCCAGGCAGGGTAATGCAAACTAATCAAAATTGAGAGATTTTACCCTCTCAAGAAAAGCAGGTTTAATTTTTTTTATTATTATTATTTTTTTTTCAGTTTCTTGATATTTAGAAGAGTTTTCAATTAATTTGCTGTTGTGTCGTCATGTTCTCTCGTTTGTGGAGTTACACTGGTATTACACCTCTGTAATGTTCAGCGTGAGAGAAGGGATTTTTCTCTGCTGTTTTATTGTCTAGTCACGGTCCCATACCTGGGGGTGCTGGGCATATAACTTTTTTAATGCCCTCCCCTTCAATGTGTTTGCAATTCTCGTTAAGAAGTAATTTATAATACTAGGGTCAGAAGGACCTTGGCATAACTTAGGTTTAATGCTTGCTAAGAAGAGAGAGTGGTGATGGTGAGCTGCCCTCTGGGAAGGATTGCTCTCATACCATATCAGAAAGCGTAAAATGAGCAGACGAACCTGCATTAGGAAAACAGTTCTGTCAAACAGCCATTGTGGAATGGAGAGCAGAAGGGATAATATTGCATTCTAGCTAAGAAAGAAATTGTTGTTGAGGAACGATTACACTTAATTTTACAGTGATGGTATTGCAGCTATCTCTTGGCAATACACACACAACAAAAGACAGCTCCCCCCACAAATAAATCCCTTCGCATTGTACTTATAGCTTTATCTACCCTTGTTATGTGCATTACATTTCCTGTCATAGAAGAGTTTTGGGGTGTAGTTTGTTCTAGTTTCTCTTCCTGGAGAGCCAGGTTTCCCAGGATATTTCAGGGTTTCAGTGGATGCTGGGTATTCTCCACAGTGCTTTGAAAATCCCACTACAGGCATCCCTGCATGTAAAGAAAGACTGACAAGCCTTTGATGTATTGCCATTCTACCTAGCTTACATCTACGCTCTATGCACCAAATTCTCTATTGGCCATAGAAATGTAAATCTAATTTATAATCATTTTTCAGAATTAAAAAAAAAAAAAAAAAAAAAAAAGCACAACACTGTTATTAAAGAGAAAAGTAGTATCTTTTACAAACAGAGACAAATAAATGTAGGAATGCTTTTTCTTAGTCTAGGGCTGATTCTCACCAGAGTGATGGTTCATGAATTAGTGATGAAGCTGAAATATTGGCAGGGAGGAAGCAACATGCTGCGAATAAAAATGTGTTGTTAAACTAAAAGCCATACTTTCAAATGTCCTGAAAGGAAATGTAAGATCTCTTGCACAGAGCAAGATTAATATCCTTGCCTCTATGGCAATAAACTAAAAAATAATTGGGAGTGATATGAAGTTCTTATGGGGAATATGCAGTTAACCAAGCTGATGAACAGTGGTAACATTTGCCTTGTTGCCACCATACTTGGGAACTCAGCTTAAGGAGACACTCACAAGGGTTTCATCCTTCCCCAAACCCCATTCCGCTGTCCTGTCCTTTTCGCATCCTCCTTCCAGAGTTGCAGGGATGCCTGGGGTAAACACTCACCTGGTAATTTTAACACGATGATAACTGCAGAAACTCAGAGACTTCTTGTTTGTGTGTCTGTTTGTGTCTGTTTATATGGCTTGAAGGCATGCATTCATAACCAGATGGGCTAAGGCTGATAAATCTTCTTTCTCTTCCATTTCCAATTCCTGGCATTTGTTAAGATAATTCTTACCTTCTATCTTAATCAAACCATCACTTTAGTGTTATCTTCACTTGTGAGATAAATAGCATAAACAAAGGTAACAGTAAATAGTATAATTAAGGACTGGAGAATCTGTCCATCACATTGGCAATTCCTTTATGGGCTCTCTTTACTAATTGCACTTCTACGGCTGAACACAATGGGATGGCACGTGTGAGAACTTGGTGTTGGTGTAATACACGCAATCAGGAGGTGTTGAGAGGGGAACTCACACTGCTTTTTGTTATTTAGCTGTGATCCCAAGCATTTTTCACGCAATCTGCTCTTCACTGTGTTATCTCCTGGCTTTTGTTCAGGGTCAGTAGTCTGCAGTGGTAGAACAGTGGTAGTTGCAGTGCAAAGATAAATTAGCTCACCACAGGCACTTGAGGGTAGAGGTAGAAATAGTTTCATACATGCAAACATCCCTGGGCTGCGAGGCATCTGATGCGGGCTGCCGGCTGTGACAGGAGACAGGGCTAGTCTGCGCCCAAGTCAGATATCCGTGAGGGTGGCCTGCAGCTGGCTCAGGGACAAATGCTGCTGAGTCTGGTGAAAGAGCTGTCCAGAGTGTGCACTGCCGCTCACTCTTTTTCTGGACACATTTGCCAGGAGCTACAACGGATTTATGTCATAAGATTTTATTATCTGGCTTCTAGACGCCATCTGTGGACAGCAGCAGGCTATGGCGTCTAGACAAAAAGGTGTATGTTTCTTTACAGCCCCACGAAGTCACCAGCCTAACGTTATTCTGGGCTGTCCTGAGATGGCTTTCCCCTGCACCAAGACCAGGAGGCTTACATGCTCAGTTGCCTTGCCCCTAATGTGTTGTATGTTTGCATGTATATTTCCTCTATGAGCTATGGAGGGGTATTATTGCAGGTGCAGAAATACAAACTGAAATTCAGAGCAGAGCAAGAGACCACGGTGGTGAACCCAGGACTAAGCAGCCCAGCAGTGCCAAATACAGCTCGCTATATCATCTGAGTGAGAGGCACTTTCATTTCAGAGAAGGGGGAGTGAGTCTGTAGTATTTTATAAACAGGGCTGGCTGGAGCAATGCTGTGTGATTTACATATCCCTTGTCTGACCTGTGCTTCCCTGTCCTGGGGACCAGACAACTTGGGGTGAGGAGGGCAGAGAGAGAGAGACAGTAGATGGCATCCCAGTGGTTGCACAACTCTCTTAAATCTCTTACTTATGGAGTTTTGTTCTCTGGTGCCTTATATCCAGAATTATATCAGCAGACATCTAAAACTGTAAGCTAAGGAAGAGGGAACTAGCTCAAGAACTAATTCCACCCATGCTTTATGGGTACATCCCATCTTTAATGCAATACCCAGAAAACATTTCTTTCTTGCTATTTTATGAGTTCAGTATTTACAGCTTCAGCAATAGAAATTTAAAGCAGTAAAAAGAAGTTATCAAGCTAAGCTGGTCTCTATCTATTGTATTTTTATGATGTAGACTTTTATATTAGTAGGTTGCGAGCAGCTGCTCATGGACTGAATTAATTTCTTGAGACTTCGCCAGCTCAACCAGAATACATAAGCCATGATCCATTTGTGCATGTGCTGGTGAAAGTGTTATTGCTTCCATAATATGGTTCTACCTAAGAAAATGCTGCACGAGTATAAATTGCCAAGGGAACAATATTAAGAATTTATAGTCTCATCATGGCTCTGTAATTGGGCTCACCAATGAAGGAAGAAAGGACAGCTTTAAAAATGAAATATTTCTCACTTGCCTCCTTTCAAGGCCATGCACAGTGCATTCGTGTTTGAAATATGTTGAGGATAGCATGTTATTGAAGTATATGCAGTTAGATGCCTCTAACTTTATTTTATTGGCTCAACAGCCAAGCGAGGATAGGGGAATTAGTTTATGATATGGCAGCCTTCTGATTACTCCATTTCTAAGGAAGCCTTACAAGCTTTATTATAAACTGGGAGCCCTTTCCTATCATACTGCTATTGTGTCTGGAAATCAAACCACATTATAGCCCCACATGAGTATATTACATCTGTTTGGTATTTTGAAGCTACACCATTTATCAGGTGGGAGGGATTTTCAGGCTTTGGTAAAACAGCCTGATCAGCTTTTCTGACCTTGTGGTGTGATACACCAGCTTTCACTGTGTACATGGTCTGGGTTTGGAGATCTGTCTGTGACCATCTGCTTTCCTGCCATAGCTCAGGGAACGGCCATGCCTCTCTGAGGACAGGACAGGAGCAAATCCCAAGTGCCACTGACTTCTGTTGTGACACTGTCTGCTTCAGGGATGCCTTGGTCACCTGAGGACCTTAGCTCTTATAACATTTGTGTTTCATGTGTTCCTATGACAGGGTTAAATATTGCCTTTCACAAAGATTCGAATGACTTTCATGTAAAGAACAGAAAGCTGCTGTATTGCAATAGCGTGGGCCAACATGGCACTATTTCTAAGTTATAAATGTTAATAGCCTTCATTGACATGTAAACTGCTGTTTTTCTAAGGAAATAAGATCCTAATTTAGCCTCAAAATGTAGATCTTGCTGTCTCACTGACCCCATGAATGTTTTCTGCCTAATCTGTGTGTCACAGCTCAGCAGCCATGGGCCTTTGCCTCCCAGCAAGGCTGGGAACCTTTGCACAGCATTGCAAGAACCACAGGTGAAACGTTGAGGCCAGGGAGCATCACACACACTGGGAAGTCTGTGTAGAGAAACCAGCACTGCCGATGGTGGAAAGTAAATTGGATGTTTAAAATCTTTTTCCTACTTAAAGTCTAGCTCAGAACTACTGAAGAGAGGATGGGATTGGTTTTCACCTACGATAGCAGTACCAGAATTAGGTCTGCGGAACTGCTGGACTAGAGCAGTGCATTATCACTTGTGGTACGCAGCCCAGGATCCAACAAAAACACATGGCTAGTTTAGACCAAGCCAGAGCATTTCACTCAAAGTATTTTGCTTATTTTCACAGGTCATCAAGTTCTTGCTTGCTTTAGTGAAGCAGATCAAATTTAAGTCAGACAGTAAGTTTTAAAGGGAAAGAAGTAATGTTTGAGCAGGTTGATTTATTTTATTTTTAATTAAAAGTTTGTTTGTTTGTTTGTTTTCTCAGCATTTTCCAAGTTCCATTCCCATTTCCCTGCTGCCTCTCTTCACCAAAACTGTATTTTTCCATCTGTTTCTCTTGGATAACAGAAGTCTATCTAGTCTCAACAGTAATTTAGGCATAGAAAATAGATCAAGCATTATTTTTAGCCAAAGGAAGTATTAACATTTGCACAATTAATTGGGGGTTGGTGGATGAGAGTTTAGTACTCTTCTGTGACCTAATAAAGACTGGAGTAAATTACATAAAGCATTTTGTTAGGGTTTGACAATTACAGGGCCCAGTTCTTTGACAATCTGATATGCAACAGTCTTTTGTACTTGGGTGATTATTACTTGACCCACTTAGTTTTAGGAGTCTGCTAGGAGAAACCAGTCAGCCAGTTACGGAAATCAACAACACGCGAGAAGAAAGCACGAGGAAGTCTGACTGAAACACAGCTCCAAGTATCGGCCGTTCTCTGCCTAACAGCTGCGTGTGTGGCCATGAAGAGGGAGAAGGGCATTCCTGGTGCTGCCAGAACAGCCTGTCCTCCCTCCTCACCGAACGCCCCGGGGTGGGACAGACCAACTAAGGGCCACCAGCAGCGGCCAGTTTGTGCAGGAGAACCCTGCTGCAGTTCCATCTGCACGGCACTCCGTGATGCGTGGCAGGACTCTGTTCTGTGTTTTCATGCTTGTCCTGCTTGGAAACTTAGCGCTGATCCTGATCTGTGAGTGAAGGATTAGGCCAAAGAGAAGGATCTGCATCAGAAACGTGCTGTAAAGACCGTGATGTTCCTTCCATCCAGCTTCAGCAACCCCGGTGGCCAGGCTCTGGAGGAAGCGGATGAGAGGAGCCAAAGCAGAGGCTGTGCTGTGTTAGAGGCCCAGCTGTTACTCACATGAGCACTTGCAGCCTTGACAGGAAAGGTCAGGGAAGCTGGAGGAGATCTATTTGTCAAATGCCACCAGTTTTTATCTAGAAAGTGTGATCCAGGAATCAAAACGTTGAGAAACACTGGCTTAGGCACTTGCCCAGCAAGCTTGATGAGTGAACACAATAACAAGGGAAAAAGAGTCCAAGATGTACCTCAAGTTACATAACATGAATTAGCCTGCAGTCCCCCTGCCAGCTCACTTTTGCAAGACAGTTGAGTAAAGATGTTTTACTGGGATTATGCTCTTTAGAAGATGAGAAAATGGGTAATAAAGTTTCACAGAGATATTTTTTGTCGGTAGCACAGCATCCCACGAAGAACACTGGAAATAGAAAGCCTGCTGTTTCTGCGGAGAGTGCTTCTCAGTACTGTCTGTGACTTTCCAAGCCTTTAGCCTTGCCCAGGATTTAGTTCTGGCTTCGTGCGAGTTGAGATGTGGGCCTCTTTTGGGCTACTCCCCAATGCACTGAGACGCATTTTCAGCTCTGAGCGTGAGTTACAGCTTCAGATGGCTCAGAAGTGAGACTGCCTGCTCTGCATTGATTTCTGGGGAAATGAGCAGGTTTTAACAGGATTCTGGAGGAAAGATTCTCTTTAAAATGTATCTTATCTTGCAGTCTTCCCTCTTCCTCAATCTTCCTGCAGGCTCCCTCTGGTGTTTCTACCTTACATTACTGGCACCTTCCCCAGTCATTTTTGGTCTAAATGTACAGCAGCCTAATTCGAGTGACACCACCGATACTTTTGAGGTTCATTTAAGGTTGAGATACAAATAGGAGCTTTCAGCTGGCCTTAAATGTGACACATAATTGACCCCGCCGAGATTTTTCTGGTTTAGACAAATACCATCCAGAGAATTGAAAATTCACTTGCCCTGAAGGCATATATTTCTGCCTTGTACTTGGAACAATGCTTAGGGGCAGGCAACAAACAGTTTGCCTGTGCAAGCTATCCAGCTACTGCGGGTCTGGCAGCAGGAAATGTAAGCAAACAAGTCCTAAGCATTACTGCAAATAATGCACATGGGCTGCCATCGGCTTAGTCCAATAGCGTTTGATTCCTTCTCTTTCCAGTCCTGGCTAAGAGGGAAACGAAATTGAAATTAGAATACTAAGAGGTAAATTACTTCAAAAAAATAATATAAAAAAATAATAAAAACACTAAGCCATGTTCGTGGATGTGACTGCTCTAGAAGTGATATCCCAAGACCGTTCTCCCATTACACTAATTGCATGCATAAAATCCTGCCCCCACTCAAGCCCAAGTTTCAGTTCCTCTTTGGATTCCACCTGACCCCTCCAACATCTGTTTTGCCTGTTTTCTGCTGTTCTGCCACCAACCCCAGCCATGGGGGGTAATGCTTTGCAGCAATTCCCACTTTTGGCAGCATGGAACAATTTGCCAGACGGGGCCAAGTCTGCTTCCCTACGCTGAATGCAGCAGAGGCTAACTTCCAGGCACCAAACTATTTCCGTGAATTTATGGCATGGAAATGGTGTGTTTCATCTCCCTTCTTCCCTGGAAAGAAAGAGTCGTTGAAGAACGGGTCCGTAACATGCCAAATGTCCTGTTCCTGGCACTTGCAGCCACCTGCTCTCTGTGGTGGGCAGCAGCCTGCCTTTTGGGGATGGACGGAAACGTGCTCCAGCTGCCCCTGAGGCTGTCCAACAGGCACAGATGGTGGCAAGGTGCTGTGATGGGGGCTGTGGGCACGGCGGCAAGCTTGTGATGTAGCCTGGGAAGCGAGTCCAGAGACCACATTTGGGCTCTGTAAGGTAACAGCAGTCAGAGTGTGAGATGGGATGTATAAAAAGGGGAAAAAAGTGTAACTGTTTTCATTATGCAGGGTGTTTTGTTTATTTGTTTTGCTTTTTTTAATAATTTGCTGGAATTGTTTTGTTTTTATGTATTTTTGCAACAGTGTCCTCTTCCCTTAGAACACAAATGATGGATCTCAGATCTTTGTGGGAGTTCTCAGGCTGATTTCAGTAGGCTTTCTCATAGTTATCATCTTTATTATGAAAACCTCTGTCCTGAGATGTTATGTACCCCAGTGGCAGCAAACCTGCTGTGCAATTCAATGGATTATAATGCGACTCACTAACATGCTTGAAATAATGAGGTTGCTCTGTTCAGTGGGGTATGATGAAAAATAGAGGCTACTGCTGGGAGCTCAGATTTGATTTAAATTCCTTGCAGAAAAGGTTCCCTATTAAAATACCATTGCAAGTTGCTATGTTTGTATATTCCTTAACTTCCATCAACTTGCTGGACAACGAAGAGGCCAGAAGATATTTTTTCTCATTTTCTGCCCAACTTGTGTAAACAGAATGTTAAATTGAGGTCTTGCACCCTTGTGATGCTGTTGGAAGTAAACTTTGGATTACATTAATCAAAACACAGGGAGAAAAACTGTGGCTCTTCTGGAATTGGTGGAGGCCCCGAGCCTGGCTTTCAGTGGCACTGATCCTTCTCCAGGTATTGGGGTTCTCAGGTCTCGCGCTCTTCCAGGCAGCCTCTACCTCTGTCTTAGCATGGGATGAGAAGAAGGCGCTGAGCTGATCCCTTCCCACTTCTTTACCTGAAAATGAGGAAGAGGATACAAATGTCTTTCCTTTAACCAACAGGAAACTTCGGTCTCTCCCATCCATCTCTGGACTGTGCAGTGGTTTCAGTAGGCTGTCTTTCTCTAGATGATTCATATGATCTCATAACTTTATTTCCTACTCGGTGGTAGAAGCTGGTTTGCCAGAAAAACAACTCTGAGTCAATGACACCTATGGAGAAAAATCTATTGAGAGGAAAAAGGTGCCAGTTTTGCAGGGTTTTTTAGCCATTGCCCAAACCTAATTGGATCTTACAAGTCTAGTGCCTGAGATGACCTATATCCCTTTTAAAAGAACACCTTCCTCATAGCACTTAGGCCTTGACATAAGTGCTAATGAATCCATAAAATGTCTTAGCGTTTGGCACAGAAGCCTTCAGGGCATCAAGAAAAACAGGAGATAAATGGAAACGCTCTGTGTGCATGAAGTTGCACAGTTGGCTGTGGCTGCCAGTTAACTAGATTTAATAACCTGTAGAAGTCCATTTTATTTCAGCTTAAGGTTGATGTATATTTTGTTTGGACCAGTTTTCTCCTTTAGAGATGCCTAGCTTCACAATTAGATGTGCTGTTCGAAGTGGGTGCTATTTCCTATTTGCAATTTAACCTAAAAGGGTCAATTTTCCCTTTTCACAGGGCCGGGGTGGGAAAGGAAGCATTTATGTCTGGGCTTCTGGAGATGGAGGCAGCTACGATGACTGTAACTGTGATGGTTATGCATCGAGCATGTGGACAATCTCCATCAATTCTGCTATAAATGACGGACGGACAGCTCTGTATGATGAAAGCTGCTCTTCAACCCTAGCCTCCACCTTTAGTAACGGGAGGAAGAGAAATCCGGAGGCTGGTGTGGTGAGTCCAGATATTATTGTCCTCTCGCTGCTGTCTTTTTGCACTCCCACGACCCATTACAACTCTGTCTGCTTTGGAGCAGCAGATGGTCCTTTGTTGAGATGGATATTTTCTCCTCTGCAGTACGTGATCGTGCCAGAACTGTCAGCTGAGGAGATGTGGGATTAACATTGAGGACAGCAATGATCTTCCATATCTTAGAGCTTCATATCGTTGGTGCTTCCCTTTATCAGAAACCAGATTTAGAAGTTCAATTGCCCTCTTTCCAGAGGACAGTGTGATAAAAGGTCTCTGTAAAAACCTAAATGAAAAGCATTGACATCTGAAATCATCCTTAATTGTGCTGGCAGAGCAGTCACGAACCAGACTTCTGCTGCACTGGAAACTGCATAGAGCAGACAGACATTCAGTCACCTACAGAGGAAACGTGGAGGTTCAGATTACCCTCAGAGATACAGTCTCATAGTGAGAGCAGCATGGAGAATCATGTTCAAGTACCTTTTGGGGCCACAGTTACTACTAGAAAATAGTTTCTCTTCCACTGTACTGATCACTGCTCTTCAGCACCTCCACACACGCCAGGACATAGTCCAATTCAGAGTGACAAATGGAGGGGTGGCAACTCAAGGTCAGCCCTTGCCAAAGGATCTATACATTTTCCATGGCCTGTCTCAAATCCCAGAGACTTTGTCCATTGTAGCATCCTAAGGGCCTGTGTGCAGCAGCAGAAGGAAAAATACTGTTTTCTGTCGTGGTATCAGCACTGTGCTGGTGTCAGCTGAAATGACCTGTGGCACCTTTTTAAATATCACCAGAAAATTTACTTGTAAGGTTTCCCTCAGGTCTCCTGTAGTGACTAATCTGCATAGAAGGCAGCAACCTGTTACTGGTCCTGGCTTTGGACTTGCACAAATGTTAGAAATCTCAGTGTTGTTAACAATTCTGGTTTCCGACTTGCACGATAACCATGGGGAAATGTAAGGCCTTTGGTTAAACTGTGTTTATAGGAAATAAATGATATCCATGTAAGTTTATGAGTCCTAAGTGACAATGAACATTGTTTTCCTACATTGTAATTTATTCTTGCATTCCCACCTTCTGGGACTGTCTCTCACCATGTTTTTAAATTTATACACAAGTCTAAAGAAGAAAACAGATCCTGGAAACAAATACACAATTCATCTGAAGACCAAGGACACAAACTCCACTTTCTATGTTTTTCTGGGTCTGTAGATGCAGGGAAAATGTCCTAGCTGGTTTCATTAATTAAGTCTAATATCATTGCAGGCTACCACAGACTTGTATGGCAACTGCACCCTGCGTCACTCAGGAACATCTGCAGCTGCCCCTGAAGCAGCCGGAGTGTTCGCCTTGGCCCTGGAGGCTAAGTATGCCGTTAAGAAATTCCTTGTGAGCTCTAGAGAGGAGGGGGCCTGGGGTTTGTTTAACGTTGTTCATCGTGCAAGCTGGCTGTGGCACAGCCGCTAGAACGAGCAGCTGACAAGCTGCCTGAAACTGCAGAGATGCGGCTGGTAACTTACAGATGGAGCTACAGCCCTGCCAGAGCCACACACCAGGCGCGTACGTTCTGGCTGACTTCCCTCTGCCGCCTGCCGCATCCACAGCTTCCAGGGGTTTGTTTGAGGGACAGGTTACATCGTTTCTCCACATGCCCAGTGGGGAAAGCCCAGCTTACAAAAATGTAAGAACGAACCTATGGAAGTTCATCTTGTCCCACGTGCTGTCTGCAATGACAGACGCCGAGGGGTGACAATAACAAGTAGGGATTAAGAATGATCTTTCACCAAGCAGCTTTGGCAATCAGTTGTTTGGAGAGGGAGCACTCAGCCTATCCCATTTTAACAGCCGCAAGCAGATTTATCCTTCTTGAATTTGTCCAATTCTTTTTCAAATTGTCTGTGTATTTGGCACCTGTATCATCCAGTGGCAATCAATTCCACAGTAATAATATTTTTTGGCAGCAGTGAGGAATGCTTCCTATGTTGTTTCTTACCCCACTGCTGGCAATTTGCTTTTGTGCTACATAATTGCTGCCGTTATGTGAGAGAATAAATGTCCATTGTCTGTTTACCTTCTCCCTGCTATTCATGACATTGGAGACCTCTTGTTCATCATCTTTTTTAATGATGAGGAAAAGGTTTTCTTACAATAACCCACACCATCTTTTTACTTTGTGTTAAGTCGTTTTATGAAGTGAGACAACATTTGCTCAGCTATACAGCTTCAGTTGCTGTAATCTTGGCACAAACTGAACACTGTGTACATAGGTTTCTTCAGCTGTATATAGAAGAATGAAGATTTAGCAGAGGGGACAAGGTTTATACCGTTAGCAGAGCAGTTGTGCTCAGAGAATGACTTGGACCAAGTCTCATTTTTCAGGTTTTATTCACACCAAACAAATATGCCAAGTGTTCAACTTTGGATGATCAATCCTTCTGCTATTGAATTTATTCAGTGGGACAGCCACAGTGTAATAAACTAATACGGCCATAAAAATAAGTCTTCAGACTTAATTAATTTCCTGACCACTGCACGTTTAACCTGGACTACAGCCCTAGTATCTCAGTGATGATCACTCCTCTTCTTTTGGGCTGTCCACGAAGACCTTAATTAATCTTGCTAAACAAGCAGAAATCACGAGTAAAAATTAGACTAACTTTTAGTCTGCAATTGGCTTTCTAGCCTTTGCTGAGAAGACAGAAAAGAAAAAGACGAAGAACTGTGTCTCCTCTTCCCTTCCAGCCTGACTCCTCTGCTGTGTTGTGCAGGGTTACCCTGGACGAGTTGCAGTGCCTTGGCAGGGATGGCTAACGATTTCCCATGCTGACTCCTCTTGCCTGCAATGTTTCCCAGCTCATGTATATCTGACTGTCTCTAAAAACTAGCTAATCTGTGAAATGGAAAGTACAGTTTTAAGACACATAGCAACTCTTAAAGGGTTTCAGTAAGAATGATGCAAGTGATCTCTGGTTTTCCGCTACCTTGTGTCACCTCAAAGTAATTGGCTATTCTGGTGTACATTCAGCATGCACACATGCTTATTACTTGGTGCACAGAAAGCTGAAAATCTGATCCTTTGGGGCTGATGGTTTGAATCAGACACATTGTAATGTTGAAAGAGTTCATCATAAAACAAATGGAATAGCTTTAGTTATGTAGAATTAGAATGTCAGTGCTAAAGCTTCCAGAATAATAACTTGTAAGTGCCCTTCCTGTCATCATAATCACTGCAAATCTATGAAGACAAGAGCTGATGATGAAGGATGATCACGGAATCTAGACAAACGTTACGTTTCTGCCTCCATCCATGCTAGTATATCACTGGTGACAAGCCTCCATCATACCTCGCAGTGCAAACCTGCACCGCCCACAGCCCATAACCCATATTCACAGTCTGCTGAAATTAGCAAGACCTCGCTGTTACAGCTCGCCACCTTCATCTGATCAGAGCTTCTCTGGGTGACCCTTGGAAGGTCCATGGGAAAAGCAGGAGGAGCAGGCAAGGAAAAGATGGCAAGATCTAAGAGGAAGGTTAGACTAAATTGTGTCATCATCCTTTTCTTTTGTATTATTCTTTTTGTATTATTTTCATCATCTCATATAATATTCCTCCCATTTTATTAGCTTAAAAATCGCATGGTAGATATTTAACGTGTAGTTGAAAGCAGTTGCTGTCAGAAATGACTTTGTAATTTTGGGGAAGTGCTATACAATTAAAACCTATTCTTCTTCCCACTGAAGTCATCAGAAGCTTGTTACTGATATGTATATAGATACAATTTATGTGTGATTCACAGAAGCAAATTTTACCAAAGGGCCTACTCAAACACTGCATTTCTTTAACATCTGTGGGAACTGTATTGTTTTCATGTTACTCTTCCACAGCTTGGATCTGACATGGAGAGACATGCAGCATCTGACAGTCCTCACCTCCAAAAGGAACCAGCTCCACGATGAAGTCCATCAGTGGCGCAGAAATGGCGTTGGGCTGGAATTCAACCACTTGTTTGGCTATGGTGTCCTAGATGCAGGAGCAATGGTTAAGATGGCAAAAGACTGGAAGACTGTTCCCGAGCGGTTCCACTGTGTTGGAGGGTCAATACAGGAGCCTGAGTAAGTGCCTAGTCTGGTGATTGTGGTTCATCTCTTGCCAGCACTGAAGAGACTGCAGGCAGGCAAATATCTTGACAAAGAACAAGATAATCAGAGAAACATAATGAACTTTTTTTTTTTTTTTTTTTTTTTTCTAAGAAAGCTTAACATTATCAGTAGCATTCCAGATATTTCAGTAAGATGATAAAATGAACGACATGATCTTTCAGTTCCTGGTTTGCTGGAGGAAAACTGAGCACATACGACAGCTGATCTATAGTGTCACTGCGAGTGCCCGTAGTGCTAATAGCAGCATCCATTTCTCCTAAGTACTTACAGGTGTGTTTGTGCCACAGTTTGTGTGAATAAACAGCCTGTGCATGAGGGAAAACCCAAGAAGCTGGCACTATAAATTACATAAACTGCTGCCACATGAAATATCTGTCAGCCAGGTCATATCTCGTTGTGACCTGTTCCAGCAGACAGTTTTATCTCCAGAAGACTGAAGCAGTCACCTACAGGTACCAGTGATTCAGTTTCAACATTACCTCATTTAACCGTGTTTGGTTTATGTTCTTCAAATCTCTAATTGCAGGCTAGGTAGTCAAATTATTTTCTGATTACCTTTGTGTGCTAAAGTGAATGAGTCAACAAGTGAATGAATTAATACTAATTAACTACAACAGCTATAGTTCAATTTAATTGTTTGAAATACTAACCTAATAGCGGCCAATTTATGTCTTTAACATTTGAAATTTGATGTTTCAGTGCCATATTTGAAAGCATGATTATTCTGTTGGAAAAAGAAATTAAATCAAAATGCTGCCCTAGTAGGTAGCTCAGCCAGACAAAGACTAAGTTCGCCCCCAACCTCCAGATGGGTTTGCTTTTGCAGGATCCAAGGTTCTACAGCTGAGATCTGAGTTTTAATTTACCTGGCCTACATATGCTTACTGGTAGGAGACAAATGAGAGGGTGCTGAAGCTAAATTCAAGCTATCTCTAGTTTATTCCTAATTTAAATGCAGACTGATGGTGTTTGCGAAGACAAGGCATTTCATGTATCTCAGTGTGGCCCCATTTTTTGAAATGGGAATAACTCTAGAGGGAGAATTTCATTATGGAGGTTTGGCTGCATGCATTAGGCAGTGTGGGTGAGGTTTGCTGGGAACAGACTGAACCAGAGCTGGGCAGTAAGTAGTGCTGCAGTCAGTCTGCCTTCGCTTTTCTCTCCCATTTCCGCTGTTGAATGGAGTGTCAGATAGAAAAGGAGAGGTCACAAGGGATGTTCTGAGTTGCTTTCCCTAGGTGATGGGAGGGCATTTCCTCTGTCCCAAAGACCTGGAGCTGTGGCAATGCTCCCCAGAGCTGTGACTGCCCCAAAAACTCGAGTTGAGCAGTACACGGGCTTGTATTGGTGTCTTTTGAGAGCAGTGCCCAGAACGGCGCAGACATCAGTAAGGATGAGATTTTAAAAGCATACGACAGCAGCAAAGCTATTCCAACCAAGTCAGTCCCTGCTGAAACCTCCTAACAATACTGCAATAAAGGCTCAGTGTGTGGTCGGTACGGGTGCCCCCTCTGTGTGATACATCGGTACATCAGTAGTGCTGCTATAGTATTTATGTCCACCCATGCAAGTGTCCCTGACAGCAGGTAATAAACATCATGATTTTCAAATTTACATCTTTTGAATTACACCATAAATAAAACAGTTGACGTTTTAGTATCTCCAGAGATTTTCTGAAAACGAAAACTCCATTTCTGCCATAAACGATTTATTTTTTCAGTTTGGTCTTGCTGCAGCAACATTTACGAAAAGTATTCTGTATGTATTTATATAGCTAAATATATTTGTATATATAAATGTATATTTTCCCTATACATTTGGGTAGATGAATAGTGGCACAGAGGTGTGTGCCACAGCAGCACTGTTGATTGGCAGAAGCAGGGCAGGAAATTACCTACAGCCTGGAACATGCAGAGTGCTGGAGGAAGCAGTACTGAAAGTGCAGCATGGCTCTTCTGCCTGGAGAAACGCTTGTTAGCAACGGGAACTTGCCCTGAGAAGGGATTTTTGTTGGGTCAGCAGAAAGAAAAAAAAAGAAAGAAAAAATAAAAAAAAAAAAAAAAAAAGGACAAATCTTATCATTGTGGCTGGCCCAGGGAAATACAAAGATGATTAAATCAGTGATAGCTCATTAGCTGTGGAACAGAGGCACAGGAGCGAGCTTCTGGAAGGCAGTTAGCTCCCCCTGCTCATCTCTGAAGCTGAGTCCTACGTTCCATGTGAAGGCGAACACTCACGGTGCAACTGGGCAACGGTACCACGAGGGTGGAAAACCCATCTTCCCTTCTGCTGCTTTTGTGGCTGGCTCCCCCACCCCCTCTTTCTTATAGTTTCTTTTGGGAAATTCACCTGGCCTAGAGTAATTATTCTAGTGAAGCAGAGAGCACTGTATTCTAGTTAATAGGTAAGGGGCAAAAGCAGCAAGCCCTTTCTCACGTGTTTCAGTGAGCTAACTTTGCACTGCAACCCTCATAAAGATGGAGAGGCTGTCTGCAGGCTGTCTGCAAAGCAGCTGGAGTGGTAACACTGCACGTTCTCCCATTTCTTTGATATTTTGGTGTTGATAGATAGAAAAGACTCGCACTGTGGGGTCCTCTTTCATTCACTGCAGGAGATGCAAAGCACTTATCACAATTCTCAGAATGAAGCATTGTTTCACAACGCGCTGTCCCTTGTGTGAGATAGCTGTGAGACGAGGCCAATTCAGATTGTTTTGAGGATGCTGCTTCCCAAGCAGAGAAATTTCAAGCATATGGCAACTGTGAGATTACATCCTTCACCTCTGGCTGGCATATAGTGCATTTTTCTTGTGCTGCGGGACACAAAATGTATCTTGAGGGTATTGTACTGATGTGTTCAAATACTTTAGCTATACAATATTTACCTTAAACCAGCTTCTGCAGCAGGGCATCCTTAAATTCAGAACAACACCTTTTTTGTTTGTTTTCAGTTTAAGGTAAGTGTTTACATGCCTTGAGGATCTGGGCGTGAATGTCTTTTTACACTGCAAGTACTCCCAAGAAGCCTATATCCTATGAAAGTCGGGGCTGAGACAGGCCTGAGCTAATTAGCAATGCACTGAGCAATACATGGAGCTCGCCTCAGGGAAAACAGAATTCCTGGAAATTAGGCTTGAATGAAACACTTTCACGGCTCTCTTAAGACTGCACTATTTCAGTAGCAAGGGGAAAGGTTGGATTTATACTCAAATTTCTTTTGAAAAGAAGGCATTCCATTAACACAGTCTGGCCAGTGTCCCTTAAACGGGGACACCCTTTTAAAAAGGGACACTCTTCCTCATGTCACTGCAAAACCTAGGTCACAGAGTTGCAGCGGGAGCGGTAGTAAAACGTGACTGGAGTATTTGGAGTATGTGGGCCAGGCACCAGAGTCCTCAGGGCTGCCTGGGGCCCTGAGGAGGGCTGCCCAGAGCACAGTGGCTGCTGGGCTCCGCTGCAAGAGCTGGGAAGGTGCTGGAGCAATGTGCTCTCGCCTCTTCTGGCAGCGCTGGAGGTGTGCTGGGGTGATGCTGCTGCCTGCCCGGCACACGGGGAGCCCAGAGCACAGGCCAGGGTAACGTCGGTCTTTTCTGTGTGGCACTCACCCTGCTGACAGCTGCTGCTGAGACCATTCATTCATTCCCAGCTGCGACTCCGCACAGGGGCAGGAGGCAGCCTGATGCTCTTGCAAGGGAGCTGCCAGGCCTTGTATCCTCCCTGCCTGCAGCTCTCCAAAAGGAGCAAAGGAGCCCAGTGTGTTGATGTCAGGGGTCTGCCTTCCTTTGGCTGACAGAGTCCTTGCAAAATAAACGTTGCAGGACTGAACCTATGTGCCATCTGTGGATCTGGTATGCTTTTTGGTACAACTCTTACGTCCACCCTCAGGTGGACGGTGGTCCTTCACTTACCAAGTTCACCTTCCTCAGGACTGACTTATAACAACCAGATTTGTGACTCAAGGTTTAGCACTCTGGGAGCTCAGGAAACAAGTGCGACTTTTTTCCTGTGTGTTCCTGTACGGGAGCAGTTCAAGGACAGCAATCTTCATGGAAAAAAATATTTTCCAAATGAGCTGACAGTGGGGTCCGACCTTTGTGTCTGTTTCCAAATGAGAGCAAGGATCCAGACTCAAATATGACTGCACTGAAATTCCAGCAACTGGCTCCTGTGACTTGAGTCATTTGCTGCCGTCTTTTAAGGTGACTGACACAACCACCCGTGGCTCGTTAACCGGCTATACACGTAATTGTGCAATTACCCAATATAGCAGTGATCGGTAGAGGCAGCTATTAAATATATGTTAGCATTTCTCAAATAGCACTATATGCTTCTTAATTATATTCCTTCTCTCACTGTGTAGGTGTACATTTCATAATGTATTTTCAAATTACAGTTTTAATACCATTTTCTAAAAAGAGAGTATTTTCTTTCTGGCTAAGTTTGCAGCTATTATTTCCTTACCTTTCCATGTATTAATAAGGAGGCTAGCACAGGTTTTTCTGTGAGGCACCAAAACACATTGGTTTTAGAATAAGTCACGTCATGCTACATATATCCTTTTCATTTGCTTAATTATCTTTTGACCTGCAGAAAGATACCACCAAGTGGCAAGCTGCTCCTCACACTTACAACTGATGCTTGTGAGGGGAAGGAAAATTTTGTCCGTTACCTTGAACACGTCCAAGCAGTTATAACTGTGAATTCAACTAGGCGAGGAGACCTCAACATCAACATGACCTCGCCGATGGGAACAAAATCCATTCTACTGAGCCGGCGTCCCAGGGATGACGACTCCAAGGTGGGTTTTGACAAATGGCCTTTCATGACCACACACACTTGGGGAGAAGACCCCCGAGGCACCTGGGTCCTAGAGATTGGGTTTGTCGGCGGTGTGCCACAGCGGGGCGTGCTGAAGGAGTGGACACTGATGCTGCATGGGACCCAGAGCGCACCATATATAGACCAAATAGTAAAAGATTATCAGTCCAAACTGGCCATGTCCAAGAAGGAAGAGCTGGAAGAAGAATTAGATGAAGCAGTGGAGAGAAGCCTGAAGAGTATACTGAGCAAGAACTAGTCTGTTCTGCATGATGGTGTCTTTCCTTTCCCAGATCCCTCTATTCACCTTTCTACTATCCAAACCTCTGTGTTAGACATATTACAATGATTGTCTCTGTAGCCAAATTATCACACTTCTTGATTTTAAAGTCTTATATCTTGTCAATAATTATTTTAATTACCACTGAAGCAATCCTTTTTTTACTCTAAACCACAAATATATTGTCCCCCACCAAATACTATGTACAGTTTGTGACTGTAAATGATTTTTCTTTTGTGTCATACAAATAGGTAATACCTGCAAACACGTTTATGGCTTTTCCCTTCATATTTTTGTGATACATGTTGTTTGTATTAAAAAAAAAAAAAAAAAGGAAAGAATGAATTTTAACATTGGCAGTTAGTGATAATGGGTGCATTTAAAAAATACTGTGAGAGAGGGAATCACAAAGAGTTTGGTTGGCTGGAGAGGTCTTTGAATGTCTAACAGCTCCTTTTGCATCATGGACTTCAGTGGGACTTTCCCCACTGGGTTCAACCAAAGTAGCACTAGACCCTATAAAAAGAAATAATCCACAGATGAAGAAAAATTGCCCATCCAATTTGCAGAAACTAATTCTTCTCAGAGCATTCTTTAGTATATACACTTAGACAACATACACACTAGCACTTCAGCCACAGAATGGTTCAACGAGCATGCAATAAGGAAGGCCAGGTGATGCTAACGCCAGGTGAGAAGAAGTGCATTGCAAACAGGGTCAGGGCATTCCAGAAGCACAAATTTCAAGATATTTTTGATGTTGTTTAGTTTACTTTTGGCTTTTGTTTTTAATGTTGGCAATTTAAATCAATATACCATCTTACAGCAGCATAAGCACATAGGGAATGAGCTGTAGGATTTCTGGCAACCTGTGTGCAAAAGTTTATCTGCTCACCTCGATACTGAAAGCTCTATTCTACAGCATAGGGGAAGATGAGGCTGCGTCAGCATTTCCAATCACAGACCCCTGTTTTCTGGGGTTTACAACCTGGCTATCAGTAAATTGCTGTGGGAAAATTTGAAGTATGCAGCTTCAGTCCCAGAGCAAATTTTTATTCAGATTTCACGAGAAAAAAAAAAAAAAAAAAAAAAAAGGAAGTTATTTTTGTGTTATACAAATATATTTGAGGAGAAAAATATGCCTACATAATTTACATGTAATGCAAAGTTGGCCTTCTTGGGAAATAAAATGTAGTGTGTTTGGGAAGATTTGTCAGTAATCATTGCTCTTTGGCGTTTAAAGAGTGAGTCCTACCTTCACTTCTCATATGTGAGTAAATTCAGTCTCTCCTGCCCATGGAGTCTGCTCTGGCTATTGCCACGAGACAGAACGTTCCCTCAAGGGGGAGTCCTCATGCTAACAACCACTACATGTTCTCAGGTGTGAGATCCCAAATTGAACTGTTGACTAATAAAGGGTCTTGATTTTGCAAATGCTTAGGCACTCACAGTGAAATTAGCGAACCTACTCAAATACTAATTTTAAGCAGGTGCTTAAGATGTTGAGGATCCAAGATCTACTTTTTAGCATTGACTGGTTTCAGAGTTTTATTATGTATTTTTAATATACAGAGTATTCATCTAAAGTGTTTTAATAAGAGTTTTCCAGGGTAATCAGATGCATAGTGGTAGAAACGTATTCAGTAAGTAAATATTTATCTAACAAATCAAAAATGCAACCCAACAGTTATATGGTGCATACATTTCATTGAAGAATGTATAATTTATTCTGTTATTTCAAGTGAATATCCATCTTTTATCCTTTCACAAGGCCTGTTCTTTCCTTTATGAATCCAAATGCAAATAAACAGCTCAACCTACTTGAAGTCTATGTGAATTACATTGTAAACCCAAGGCAAGCAGCCTCACACCGTTCACAGGTTCTTTGTTACACGCAGCAGTCCGTTAAGACAATCAAGTCTCATTTGGATAAAACATACTTCAGCAGGAGAAGAATCAGGCACTGTGTGATTTTTATTTTAAAAGTGCTCTTAGTTATTTGTTCAAACACATTATAGTGCCAATTGTGTTCAACGTAGTGATTTAGAAATTACCCAAAGGACAAGACGGGCCTACTTCAAACCATGAACTGGAGTTCATGAGGCATAACCCCAAGCTCTGTGACGTTAAATGGGGGGACAGGTTTGTTGGTGGCTGTTTGGAACCGAAGGGAATGTGCTGACTTCAGTAGGTTTTCAGGAAAGGCACAGAATTCTCAGAAAGTGCACAATATACATATCAGAGGGAAGAATTTACCATATATATTTATTTATGCATACTCCCGTATGTCTAATTGCATAGAACACCCTGTGGTATCTCTCTCTCTCTCCCCCCATATTACATACAATATGTATATTCAGAGTATGTTACGTATATTTGCTTACAAATATCTACAGAATTACATATGGTATGTAATGTATACTACATACACACAGTTACTTTTTGTGTATGTGTTCAAAGAAACAGAACTGGAAGCTACTGAAGGACTTCTAAAATGTGGAAAAAGTTTTGGAATCAGAAAAGTCCATGTGGAAATCTTAAATGAATGTGTACATTCCTTTCCATTGCATTCATGTGATTTTGCAAGGCTGTTTCATCATTAAATATCTTATATAGCAACGAAATAACTAGATGGTTGTTCATATTTTCATAATGTTGACATATTATATTAAGTGAAAGATCACACCAATGATAAACAGAAGTTTTGGTGAGTTTTGATATAAGTATATATAAAGTTAAGTGTATATACAATATAGAGATCTACTTCAAATTCTTCAGAATTTTTGCATCGGGGACTGCTGAAAAACTATGTCAGTTAGACGAAGTTTTTATGATACTGCTGATGGAAAATAAAGTTAATTTGTTAGTATTTATAATAAAGGGGGAAATGAAGCTCATGGTTTGAAACAGGTGAATATTGTTCAACTAACAGCCTGTGATGATGTTTTATAACCTGAGTAAAATAAAGAGCTGTTGTAAACCGGCAGGTCCTATCATCATTGCTTACCCATAGGTACATGGGAGGTAAGCTGATACAGGTAGGATGTCTTCCTAACCCTCTGCTTTTTATACTTTTCATACTGATAAGGAAATTAGTGTCCCATGTTGGAGACTGCAAAAACAAACGATCCTATGAACCAGCTGATAGCAACAGGTGAAGGGTAACAGGCTTTATGTTAGCTCTGTGACATGGTGGGATGCAGGAGATTATGGATGCAGGCTAGGAAGAGCCTTGGGCACTACTTACGTGGTTCGACCAGGCTCCAAGTGCAAGTGCATGAGGCTGTGCGGCTGCCCGACCACTGCTCTCACTGGGGAAGGGGATGGATGCTCCAGAGGACAGCCAGTGACAGTTTTGCACCGTGTTTCATAAGCAATGGCAGTTCTGGCCCTGAGGAAACAACAGGATCTGCCACAGCAGTGTTTTTCTCTGCTGTTTGGAGCACTTTGAGACACACACAAAAAAAAGTTTTCCCTCTACCTCCCTACTCCCCATCCACGCTTTTGGATACATTTTAAGCACACATAATCTCATAGCACAGGGTGTATGGTTTTAAAATATAATTTCTTACCATTTCTGCAGTAGTAAAAGATGGCCAGGAGTCTCCTTTTCTCTTATCACTGAGGCAGGAACGTGTCTGTGTGAACCTGTGCCTTAGCCCAGGCTTTACTGAGCAGATGCTCAGAAGTATTTCATCGTTACACTTCAGCATTTTAGTATTTGAGAATCTGCATTTAAAGCAGTGGTTAATCCACATATCAGGAGATTTAACAGACTCGCCAGCACTGTCATTGCAAACAATGTGTACTGGTGTTTTTCTGTATCCTTGTCATCTGTATTTCACGATGATCTGCCCATCACCTGCTGCCGTGTTGGGCCTCTGCCATGTTTGCGTGTGGCAGGCCAGCGATCGGATCAGCAGTTTAGGCCTTAGGTCCTCGTGGTCCTTAATTTCCCCTGAGGCTGCTGTCAGCAGCTCACTCAGCACCAGCTTGCTGTTAGTCCTGCACCTCCGCGTTGTTGCTGGTGCAACGCCGCGCGTAACGCCGGCAGTGCCACCATGTGCTGCCCAACTCCTGCGCCGCAGGAACCCCTTTACACTGAGCTGCTGCTGACCAGGGCTTACCGGCATCAGAAAAACCTCTGTGTGCCAGGGCAGCACAGAACAGCTGGAAGTGGCACGGGATAGTCACACCTGTGGTACCTAACTCAGGCTCTCCTGAAATACTGCCTCCTTTCCATCGACTAAAGGATTATTTATATTCTGAGCATTAAAAGTTCTCTGTACTGCAGTGAAATCAGATGGTTGGGGATTACCCAGTTCTGGCTAGATGCCGCATGACTCTGTTTGCATCCTGTTTTGTTACAGAATTATTAAACAGGCTTCCTGTTGCTGCAGACTTCTTTGTACTTGCAGTAGTCACAACGTGCTTCCAGCAGGGGTAATGCTGAGCAGCTGCTCCCAGCTCACCAGAGTGCAGCCAGTGCATGCTTTGATAAAACCCTTCTACACAGTTATTTACAGTGCTAAGAAACTGAAGAGCACCAAAACCTGTAGCAAGAAATGTCTGGCATCTATTCCCATGCTATTCCCACAGCATCCAAAAATAAGCCTGTCACTGTGTGGGGTCACCTGCCCCTGGTTCCAAGAATAAGGTGCCGTTTCACCACACAGAGCAGGCACAACAGATGCAGTATTAAACCTGTATTGAAAGTTACTAAGGAGAAAAAAACACTACTGAAGGAAAGTCTCACTGGCTGTGAGAAGACAGTCATGACGTTCAGGCTAGCCAGCTCTTTCCTCCCCAGCTGACGGACATAATGAGATAGAAAGGCAAGCCCTAACAATGCAGTGAGCTCAAAATAAAACTTTAAGAACTCTGCTGGGGCGGGAGAAGGAAAAGTGCAGAGCCCAACCCAGTAAAGCATGTCAATGGGTACTTGATTTTAATGGTTTGTTAGTTTTTTAAACCTAAAGTCAAGCTGAGGCCTAAATGATTCACTTCAGCAAAGCTTTAAATCACACTCTACGTGAGCACATCCTCAAGGATTTCTTTTTCTCTTCCTGAGTCCAGGATCTCTGGAGGATGTTACAAAAGTATTGCTTCGTGCTTCTCCAGGAATGGCGACATGGGAAGGCACCACTTGTTGTTCCCTGTGGTGCTGCAGGTGACTAGAATGCAACAGGATCACATAGCGGAGTTAAACTCTGCAAAATGCTACAGTCCGAGGAAATGCCTAACAAGAAAATACCAAAATGCAGGCTTTTGAATCGTCTGCAATGTGTTCAAAAGCTTGTTAGCAGTCTTAAATACCTTAATCGTGCTGGTGACAGAAAAATTATAACTTGCTTTACTTTGGTGGAACTTCAACTTTTATTCTGAGAAGATGTGCAGTAAGAGCTTATTTCAAACACAGAGAGTTTCTCTTCATATCCAAAAAGAGCGTTCTGCCAAAATCACCTCTAGTTAAAGACTGTAAATGAGAGGTGTGGAATAGGTTACAAAACTCAGGTTTCCATCTCCTCCTTTGGAAGGACTCCTGCATACCCATTCAGATAACTTTTAATAGCAGAGCCTAGCATGCAATGGTAAAGGCAACACACACCCACAGTGGGTATTTTGTGTAGAAGGCAAAGCTTTTATTAAATGAACCAGATGTCACAAGTTAACATTTGCAGCTGTCTGAGAGAGGAGGAATCTTACGGCAGCTAGAGGAGCAGTAGGGGAATATGCACTGGCAACCTGCCCTGGATCCTTTGGAAAGCCAGGCAACTCCGTAATGGTAATTAATTTCAACTTGTCCTAATCATGAAAATAAGTCGCACAGAATGTGCCTACTGCTCCATGTCCTGGAGCGTTCTCACAGTCGTTACACCAAAGGCGAGCCTACATCAGACAGGATTGCCATCAAAGTCTCAATCTGGTCCATACCAAACAGCAAAACTCTCACTACTGTATCATTCGGTCAGGAAAAAAGAATACATCATTTAAGAACTATGCCAGACAAGTTGACTACCGAGAGTGCGTGTCACTTAAGAGCCTTTGTCACCCGATTTCTTCTTGCTTGTCTTCTCTATCATCGTCTCCACGATCATTGCTGTCTCTTCATACGTCTGAATTCTGTCATCAGAAAACTTCTCGATGGACTCCACCACCTCCACCTTCTCATAGCTCATGGAGCCAGGCAAGCCCGCTTCCCTGAAGAGAAGGTCTTGCTTATCTTCGCGGTCATACTCCGTCTCTCGAAGGACTCCTGGCTCTGTCGGGCTTATGGGACCGGGGGAAGGAGTTGTCTCAGGCTCAGAGATGTCTGGATACTTTGTGATTTGCTCAATTTTTTCTCTTCTTTTGTCCCATTCAAACATGTCTTCTTTCTCTTCCTCTTCCAGTTTATCTTGGGGTTCAAACTCTTCCCTCCTTTCACAGACATCCCTCTTTTCTGATGGCTCAGTAGGTTCGGGCAGCTCTGGTATGGGCTCCACGTCACCGCTGATTGTCACCTTCCCATTGCTGGTAGAAACTGTGATCCCTCCCCCAGCCGGGACGGAGGAGGACAAGAAGCAAGGTTCTTCATAGCCTCCCTCCCCTGTTACCAGCACATAACGCCCTTTAGGATGGGAATCAGTTTTAGCTTCTGGTCGCTTGTGAACTCTTATTTTCTCCCTCACAATGTTACACAATTTATCAAAGGCTTTACTTATCTGGGCTCCATCAGGTACATCCTCTGGGACTGCTTCGTTTTCAACAAGTTTTAATCCCTCCTGCCCAGGTTCACACGTGACTGAGCCTTCGTGCCTGAACTCCATCTGATCTTGGTCAAAAACTTCCAGAGTTCTTTCATACATTTTTTCAGGTGAGACCCCATCGGTTATGTCTTTAGACATGATCTCCTTTTTCCTGAAAATTTTCTTTGTCAGCGCTTTTTGTCTGGGTTTTACACTGGCAATCTCTTGCATAGCCTGGGTGATATCTAGGGGAGATGAAAACAAAGCAAACAACAAACAGTGCTGAGCATGGCTGCTGCAAACACTAAAGCCATCCCTCACCCTCGCTGCCGTAGGTGGAGACTGAATGCAGCAAAATGTGAACACATCTTCCCCTAGCGCATTGGACAGCTGATTCTCTTCCTGCCCCCCCTCGGCCAAGCAGCAATTTCGCTTCTATGACAGCCCCTTCCACACACAGCGCGAGGAAGTGGCGACTTTGCAGCACGAAAGGCAGCGGCACAGCGTGCTCCCCTGTCGCCAGGCCTTTATCAGGGTTCAGCAGCAGTATTTGGAGCCTGCTGCTGCAGCTGGGCTCAGCACCGTCCTCCCAGGCATCGTGGCAGCTCCCTGAGCTGGACAGCAAACCTCGTCTCCTGAGAAAGAGACGGAAGCCACGTGCCCAAAGTCAGAGCCACAGCCCAGCAGTGGGAGTCAGTGGGAAAAGCCTGCGTGGCCTTGTACAGCTCCACAAGCTGTGAGGGTTTGGGGGAGTGTGGGGGGGGGGGAACCCCAAAATCTTAATTAAAACCTTCCCACTGCATGCAGAGTGGCTGGGTGAGCGGTCCAGGCCTGAAGGGAAAGGTGAGCACTGGCACCAGCTCCTCCTGTGTTCCCAAAGGCAGGCTCTGAGGGCGTCCCCTGCAGGGCCTCTGACAGTGGGGGGACGCCTTGGTTTTGGGTCCCAGTGGGAGTCAGAGCAAGCCAGGCACCCCCTGCCCGTTTGGGGTGGGGGCAGAGGCAGGGAGGTGGATCAGGAGGAAGCAGCGAGCAGCAGTGGGTGCGGAGCTGGGCAGCCACCCAGCCAGCAGAGCAATATTGCCGCCTCTCTGACCTCTGATGCTCAGCTCCAGGCCCACGGGGAGGGCAAACCTCTACCCACGGCCATCATTTCTGACTTCCTGCGCCTGTCACTAACCGTGGGCCCTGTGGTAGCTCAGAAGCAGCAGGAGCACACGGAGGCTACTGATTTCCGTGGCTAGAGCAGAGGAGGCAGAGAGGTTGGTACTAGGAATTACAGGAACACGGGGACAGACAGATATTAAGATGCCTTCCCAAGGCATCTGTGCTTGGCAAGTGTCACAGGTACAGGCACGTAAAGTGCCCTGTGAGCCTTGCCGGCAACATGCAGGGGTGTGGTTCAAGACAGGTCAAATCCTCAGTGGGTATAAAACAACCCTTGGCAGGACAGCAGTCATCTACAGCTGCTGAGGATTTGGCCTCATGCCTTACGGGCCCATTCCATTTAAAACTGCTAAATTTCACAGGACAGTTAGACAAAACCTGCACTCCAAAAAAAAAATCCAGCCCTAATTCAACAAAACAGTGTATCTTCTATCTCAGGGTGGTTTGTTGCCAGTAAAAACCCAGCGGCCTTGGATTTAAGCTATAGTGAGCGATGCTGTGTGCTGTAACGAACTACAAACTCCCCTTGCTATGAACAAACTCCCCTTTTTGTTAAACCATGGCCTCTGTTTAGTCCTGGCCATTCCCACGTCACTGGGAAATGGAACAAGCATCCTGACTCTAACAGGCAATCCTACAGCACAGAGGAAGCACCCCATACAGAAGAGACTGGGTCATGGCACATAAACAGGATGAAAAAAGTGTCCTCTGCCTGCCTGCCGCACTAACCCTGTCCTGATGGTGCCTGCACGTGAGTGAAGTGTGGGACAACAACTTGCAGCAAGCCAGCAAAATACACCCCGGCTCCTTGCACAGTTTCAGGTGCCTTTGACTTTGCTCTATTGATTGGCGTAAGTAGGAAACTGCAAAAATAAGCAAAGAAACTCATTTGCTTGTGGCTTTGGCCTTTGACAGCTTGTCCCAAAGGCAGCTGAGCTAAGCTGAAACTGCTGCATTTACTGAGCAAGCCTTGAGTCAGGCTGTCGCGGCTGGTGTTCATATGGAAGACAAATGGAAAAACAGCTTAAATTACAGTGATGCTGCTCTTGACAGACACAGGAAGACGTGGCACAGGTTTACCTCTTCCCCTCGAAGCTTGAGGCTGGACAGGTCTATAGATCTGCGTGAAGAGTGTGACTGGAGTTCCTGCTATAGCAGAGTTTAACCTGCCGGAGAAGACGCGCATCAGTCAGACCTCTCCCCTCATTTCCATCAGGAGCAAGTGAAATCGTGCAAAATGAAACACGGAGGTTAAAGAAATGTATTTCTCTGGGTGAGGAGTTAAAGAGAGTAATGGGAGCCTGTTCATTGTCTGGGGCAATCAATACAGCCACAGCACCCTCACAGGAGTCAGGCTGGCTTCCACCAGCAGGAGTCGGGAGCACTGGTAATAAAAACCCACAGCGACAGGTTTGTACTTTTTCACAGCACTTAGAAAGGATGGGGAGATTTTGGATGGCAAACAGTCACTCCAGGCCTGCCAAGACCTGTACGTCAGCTGGAGCTGTGTCTCTGCCTCCCACTTGTGCCTCAGCAAGAACAGGGACCAAGGGGTGTACCCCCGAGGAAGCGGCCGTACATTGCGATTTGAGGGAGAAAGCAGACAGCACACGGCAACAGGCACCAGCTCGTTTTTCCTTTCATGACTTTTAAGAGTGTCTCCCTTTGTCATGGGGGGAAAGAAAGACTTACTAAGTCTCTAAGTCATGAAAAAATAAAGATTCAAGATACTGATAAAAGCTAGTCTCATGCTGAGCTCCTCTTCGACAGAGGAATCAGATGGCACCAGGTGAGTCAGACCCTGTGTGTTTTGAGCCTGTCAGTTTATGGAAAAAGTCTCGGCCTATAGAATTTACTTCAGTTCTTACATGCTTTTGCAACAGCTTCCAGGCCAGCACAATGAAAGGGATGCAAAGCCACACCTGAAGCTCTTTCAGTCAGTCACTTCAGCGAACCTCTACAATGAGGTGGCTCTGCTTGCCTTTCACCCCGGAGCTGGCTGAGTCTCTCAGAGAAATACACCATCTTTTGCCCTACCATGTAGCTTCCAACATACATTCATATCTGTTATTTAACTTCTAAAGCATGAGAGTAATTTTATTTCAAAGGAACAAAATGGCTCCAGTGGTATAATGTCGATTCTCCCATGGCCAGGCTTTTCAGAGGTACTTGTGCAGTAGGGATTTTTCTCTTTGAGGTATCTGAAATGGATGTGATTTTTCTGACAAACCCTTCCTGAACAACACAGCCTCTTTGGAAGCATCACAGGATGCATTCTCCAAATGATACCATCACCTTGTAAATGCTGGCCAGTAAAATGTGAGATTTGGTGGCATTTACAATATCACCTGCATATGCCTGACTTCAGAAGGGCAAGAGGAAAACTGAGCAGTCTTTCTTGGAAAATATTTGGTAGTATTAAGGGTTAAAAATTAAAAATGAGAGTCTGGCTTACACACAAACCAGTTACCATATCTGTGGCCTGTGCAAGTCTGCTCTGCCAGAACTTGAGAGAAGATTTTTGCCTGGAGGGAGGGCATACAAACCATGCAGACACTTAGATCTAGATCTCTGTGTCTAGCTTAGCGCTGCAGCTCCTCTCGCAGTCAGGAGAAAGAGCCAAATCTTGCCTTTCAGCGCTGAGAATTGCCCTAATGGGATACTCCTGATCAAAACACTGTCCAAAATGAGATGCTGGAAGTTAGATTAAAAATCTGTTGCCCACGTGTGAAATACTGAACTGGCTACGAGTTAGTGTCCTTCCCTGCATCTTCTGGATGACTCAGGGCAGTGGTTTGTGCACCCAGGGGTCCGGCCCTGCAGCACCAGCTTGTGCAAGTGGCACCAGCCACTGCTGTGAAAGCCCAGCTCCTTTCTTCTTGTGAGGCTGATGGGTGACATTAGAGGGAGCCAGTGCTCCTCGGTAGATTTAAGCGCAGCCGGCACTTTTCTTTAGCCTTTTCCTCCCTTGCCTGAAGAGTGGCTTATGCTGTGAGGAGTGCTTTGCTTTACAGGACATTTGCCCTTGAACGGACACTTTTTCAAATGAGATAGAAGAGATCACCAGACCCTTTGGCAGCGTACAAACCCAGCCTTACCGGCTGTCCTCGTTCTCGATGATGCGTTTGTAGCGTTCCAGCTCGTTCTCCAGGGACTGCTGGTAGATCACCAGCTGGCGGCAGTCGGTCGTGTACTTCTCCAAGGTCCTCTCGGCTTCTTCTATCCCCTTCCTGAGGTTTTCGATCTGCTCATTGTAAAGCTGAATTTCGTCGTCGTAACTCTCCTGCGTGTTTTTAATCGCTTGCTCCAGCATGGTTGTCTGGTAAACAAAGTTAGTGAGTGAGTAAAAGAATCAGCTCTAAATTATTTGGCATCCCCATGTAACAGGTATTTTGTCTAACAGGATAAGCTGTTAATAAACACCTTTATTGAGCTGTGTGATGCTGCACTGCTGACTTACAGTGTCACTGCGTTTGTTTAGTTATTCAAAACCAATACGTCCCCATCCCCTCGTCTATCCCTAGTTTCCTGCTACACAGTAAGAATTACAAGATCAGTCTGAAGCAGGGAAATAGCTGTGTGATGTCTCCTTCCCCGTGTGCATGGGGCTGGCTGACATCTCATGGCACGAACTGCAGCCCACTGGCAGAGTCTTGCGAGAAAAAGGAGCCATCTCTCATCGAAGGATCATTACTTTAAAATAAATAAATAAATACATAAATAAAGAAGAAAGAAAGCTACCCTTTTTAATTTAATTCCTGGGCTTTTGACTAAAAACAAAACAAAGCAAAACAAAGCAAAACAAAAAAACGCTTTGTGCAGTAAGGCCTAAGTAGCAGTCATTGGAGTCATTATCCAGGAGGTGGCGTGAGTTCCTTGCAAAAGCAAGGGACAGGATTTACAGGTGGACTATTTTACAGAGTAATCCTGCTCTTGCTTTCATCTGCTGTTTTTTGGCTATTTATCATAGTTTCTTTATCACTTAGGACTTTCTTCTTCCTTTTTCAAACACTTTTTTAAAGAGATGCATTCACAAAAAGCTAATGGGACAATAAGTGGCTAATGGATTCTTTAATAATTGATTAATAATTGATCATTCATCTATGTTACAGGCAAGATTTTCAAAAACCTTTTAAGAGCCTGAATTTAGGAGGTAAGTCCCTTGGTATTAATTTGCTTAGACTGTGGTGTCAGAGCGCACCAACAGGTGTACAGACCCCTTCTGCATTCAGTGGGCACAAGCTGGAATCCACAACCTGGGTGCCACGTGTTTGTCGTGTTCAGAAACAGGAGAGCAAAGGCCCTCAGAGACAACTCAGCCTTTGCTGTTACAAGTAACCATGTCATCGCCTTCCAATCATATATTTCACTCTTTTAATCTCAAAGTGTGAGAAGGGATCAATTAATAAATTATTTCTAAATGGGACACGAAGATTTCATTTTGAAAGCAGCACGATTAATTCCCCAAAGAGCACATCTCTTCATCTGCCAGCAGAAGGGTGATTTTCTCCTCCTGCCTCTATATTGATTTGTGATCTCACTTGTCACTAAATTGATTCCTGCCCTCACTGGAGTGCATTTGTCCTTTCCAACAAAGCATCAGACATGAGTAAGAGACTGAGGAAAAGACTGTCCCCATGTACCCTAGTGAGAAAAGTTACGCCCAGAAAGTTGGAGCTGCGGCTCCAACCATCCAGAGGAGTCCAAAATCCCACCACAGGGTATTTTATGCCATTATATCACCCCTTCCCACACATACAGAGGACTAACAGCCTAAGGCACAAAAGAAGCTGCACTTGGAAGGTGTAAGTAAGGTGGTCATTCTCCCACCCTATCTGCTAAGAAAACATTCAGCTGAATTGAGGTAGATCTGACATTTGCAGTCCTACAAGGCTGGTTTCTATCCAGTGCAGCCTTCAGCTGCTACACCTTCTCCTGCCTCCTTTGTCCTCACCTCCTGCATCTTGGCACTGCTCACTCTGACACTGGCTGGAGGAGGAAGGCTCATTTACGGCAGGCTTGTCAGGGAGATGGGCAGGAGCAATAAGAAAAATGAATAAGCAATAAGAAATGGGCAGCTGTTTTCTACAAATCAGGAATTGGCAGAAAGCAGATGTTTTTGCTGTTGGTAGTTTCTAAGCACAGGACAGGTGCTAATTTAGTGCTCGTTAGTGACAGGGATGAATGCAGGGTGCCAAACATAGCTGGACACCTGTGTCAAAGGACATTCAGTTTTGATTACCAAGTCTACCCAGCTGTTCTCACAGCAAGCTCAGCATTTAATGTGGCACTGATGGGAAGCACTGGGCAGAGCCCCAAAGATCCCCCATAATTTTTCATGGGGTCAAATTCCAGCCTGACCTCAGTGAGAAAGTGAGACCAGCCTTGCATCCACAGCCTCCTGCTGACTCCATCCCACGGAAATCTAGTTGTGATGTGGAAACCTTCTCCCACCAGCTGCTCCACTAAAGCTGAGACGGCTTCATCTCAGCTGGGTGTTCCAGAACACTCATCTCAGTGGGTGTTCCAGAACACCCACTGCACAGCCCTGTCTGGCCATCTAAACCCAACAATTTGGGCCACCAAGAGAACGAGAATGAAACATCTGCAGGAAAAGATGGAAAACTAAAAGGAAAGCACACCTCCAGGTCTCCAACTCCTCTGTGTTCCCAAAACCCTGTTGAAGGCTGCTCAGTTTTTACCATGGGGCCACAGGAACAGCAGAGTTTAAAGAATCATGGTTGTGTTTATGGCTAGCTATGGCAGTACCTCTGTCTGCAGCTTGTATTTTTGTGCCTGTAGCTGGCAGAGGATGCTCTTGTATTCCTCCAGCTGGCTCTGTAGAACAGGGATCCTCCTCTCTGCTATCAGTTTTTCCTGGTTGGAAGAAAACAATGTGTACAGGAATGTATGTTTCACTCTATTAAAAACAGTCAAAAGAAATTGCTACTGAAAATAAACCATAAAGGCAAATAGAAATGGCAAAAGATATATAGAAAGCTCATCAGTGAACCTCGAGAAAAGCCTTGTGGCATGACTTTACAAATAAAAGACATCATATGGCAGTGCTGTAGAAGTACAGCTTATGTTGAAATTAGTCCCTATGGATGTAGCTGTTCATATCCTCCTCCAGCTAATAAATGCTCTTGGCATAGCCACTCACATTGGTGGGAATCCCCGAGTTTTCATCCTGTCCATAGCAATTTATTTTATTTACAAATTTTTACCATGTCTTGCCCTTTCCGGACAAGATTTGCTGTCTGCAAATACTCATGCATCCTGCCAGCTCCTCCTCAGACGGGAGGCACAGCTACTCGACCACCTGTGACCTAGCCATTTCTGGGGTTAATACCCATGCTGGCATGCACCCGACCAACACAATGCCCCTTCTCCTTCCCACTTCAGTTTTCCAAAGCTACAGTTAGGTTTTCTCTCCTATTCAGAATCCAGTAGTTAATCACAGCTGTTGCAGTTTTCAGCTAAGTAGTTAGAGGATCAGTAAGGCTTTAAGAATAAATGTGGACTCTTTTTTACTTAGTACCGGCTGTGCAGTAAGCATTTACTGCCAGCAATGCTTACCTCAGATACACCAGTGGTTATGGGGGACACACGAGGGGTTGTCTGGATGATCTGCTGTAAAATATTGACGTAGGTCTGGATTTCCATAAGGTTCTGTGGTGAAGTAAAAAACATTTTCATCAGCAACTGTCATAGCAAGGTGCTTCCTGCACTGTTCTACATTTCTGGGGCTTATTCCTAGATATTTAGTTCTTTCAACACAGAGGAGTTCAGGTCATGTTAAGAGTTATTTTTTTCCACAAGGTTTTAGACCTGATTTCAACTGCAGGTGCTATGAGTTTCAGCACATTTGGGATACATTACAGGCATTTCTCTAAGTGACAATATACTTCACAGCCTTACTTAAGACTATGTAATTTCCAATTTTACAGGAAACTTGCAAAATAAGGACCAAAGAAGTGGTCCAAAAAAGTGAGCCTCTTCTTTTAAAAGTGGCAGAGATGGGACCCTGGTCTGGTACGAAGCCCTTCAGCTCTCCCAAGAAGGAGAAGGGAGCTGCGTGTATTAAAGCTGGCAGCAGCTTAATCCTGTGCCCACAGGCTTATGGTGACAGATTAGTTGGAATGCTGACCCAAAAGATAAAGAAACCCTCTCTTATGAAAGCAAGAGCTTCTTAGCATGAACTGTAGAATAGCCTGACCAGCCCCTTGTGTTGAATCATGATAAAAGGTCAACAAATTCAAAACATGCCCTTCATGGAGAAGGGCAAAGCTTCACGTGTGTTTCCCAAAGAAAGACCTGAAAGAGATGGTAAACCCAGCCAGTTACCTTTTTGTATCTGTCCTTTGTGGCATTGATGTCATCCTGCAGGAACTGGGACTCGATCTGCAGCTCCAGGTTGCACAGCAGCGCTTCGTCCGCCTCCTGCAAGGCAGAGACACGTCTCAGTACCCCCGGCTGCAGTGCCGCGTACCCGCAGCGGGAATCGTCCCACGATTGCAGCAACCTGCGCGGGGATGGGAAGCCTACTGGGACAACAGAAGGGCTGTGAAACCAACAAACAGGCACTTTATACACCATGCTCTCCCACTGCACACCCTGCTTTTCTGCACAAATAAAGTGTACAATGCAGTTTAGCACTGGCAGCGTTAAAATATGTTTACCATATGCTTTATGAATGCTGGGAGCCAAGCGATAGACACCATGAAATACCAGTGTTCGATGCTAAATCTTGCAATGGGGCATGAGTTTTAAATGGATGGCATCAGCAGAGTAAGGCATTGATTTCTCTAGTGTTTATGGTAAGACCTAAAGTATCTTGATACCTTTTTACTATTCCCAGAAAAAATCTGCTATGAAATAAACAGACTGGTCCAGACTATTTTCACTTCTCCTTTTGGTGTGTTCTCACAAATCACAAATGGTTTGGACCCGTTTCTGGAACTAAAAATGACAGATGAGTAAGACCCGAAAAAGTCACTTTGCTGCAGAAGTTTCTATTATATTCATATGCATATATATATGTGTGTAATTATATATATATGTATATAAAGACTCAAACTTGACCTCGGTGCTATAGACTAGAACAGAACAAGAAATCTGAATTTCACAATCTGCATTACTCACGGTAGCTCGGAAGTTGCTACAATTGTTATTTCTAAGAAAATTTCAATGTACTTCACAGAAGACCTAACTGGAAACAACTGTGTAGTTCGTCCAACTGAAAACTGGTGGATACAAATTCTGACCATGGTGCTTTATAGCTGGACAGCCCTTACTGAGCTCTAAGACATTGTACCAGAATAGGAAGGTTGGTGGTCCCTCCCCAGACCCCATTTTTTTTAAGAAAGAAAAAATTTAGGGAGAATTCAGTGAGTGTCACCCCAGATGTTGCTTTTTTAAGAGCAAGACATTAAATAAATAAATAAATAAATAAATAAATAAATAAATAAATAAATGAGTCCCTCTAAAATTATGTACGTGTCATTACCAGCTGCAATTATGCCTCAGCAAGCGCAAAAATCTATGGGCACGGCATGTGACTGGTAGAAGGGGATAGGGGATTTTTCTTTTTTTACATGCACAGCATGCTCTATTCCAAAAATGTGTGGATGTTAGCTGTTTCATTATGCTGCCGAGCCTCCCAGCCAGGCTTGCTGACGCGCTCAGAGGCCACCCATGGACCCGCTCTGCTCTAGAGCCATCTCCCTGCTTTGTGAGACAGCAGCTAATCCAGACTGGCACATTTGGAGCCAGTCATCACGAACGCACACTGCTTTTCTGCACTCCTCTGCTGTCCTATTGAGAAGATCAGTACAACAATGGGGATGTTAGGAGGCTTGTGGGGAGCCAAAAAAGCCCCCAGGCCCCTAGGTAAGCAAATATTTCTGCATGTAATAAGCAAAAGCAGCATTCAGCTTTCCAATGTTCTTTCAAAGGGGAAAATACCTTTTTTTTTCTTTTTTTTTCTTTTTTTTCTCCTTGCTTTCAAATAGACTGGTCTCACTGGTGATGCTTTATAACACAACAGTACAGTGTATCAGCAGAACAGAAAGCTCCACATGAGCATACTCTGGAGAAAGGGGCCAAAAGCCAGCAAAACAGGGGAAGGAAATAAAGAGGAACCTTTCATTGCAATTGTTCTTCCATTCCTAGTTTTAACATAGCATCTCTTCTACATTTGCTTTAAACAAATTTAGATAGCTGTTCTGGCTTTCCCTGGGAGGCAGTTTGGATGCTACATGCTATCTCCGAAACGGTCTTTCTTCCACTTTCCCTCCTGGTTCTCTCCCACGGAGAACCACAGACACAAACTGGAAGGAAACTGAAATTGTTTCAGCAGAGGAGGTTCTTCCTGTGATGCTGCTTGTCATGAAGGCTTGCCACAGGCTTGAAGGTCACTGGTAAGTAAGGCATTACTTAAAGAAGCCCAGAGGGATGCCTGGAAAGGAAACAAGTTTAACATCTGCACCTCCAATTTGTCTTAAGTCAGCCCTTTTGTTACAACGTCTTAATAAAATGGGTCTTTGGTGATGCAAGAAGACTGCTGCACTGCTGTACTGATCCCAGCAGCAACTCTCTCAAACAAAACTCTCATCTTCGGCAGAATTAGCCTTACGCAAACCTTGAACCAAAATTTAGCAAACCCCGTGGGTGTAATTATAACTAAAAGACTGTGTTTATTTAGGGAAATCAGCTCCTACTCTTTAGGATTCAATAGGGCAACAGGAAAGAAGGGAGTCCACTTAGTGACCCGGCTGGATTAAACTAAAGGTCCCTGAAGGCTTAAAAAAGCAGTTAGACACCAGCAAAAAGTTCAGTGGTGCCTAAGCAGCCAAAAAGTAGGGGGAAGGTTTATGAGATAGAAGGAAAATTTCAGAATGGTCTAAAAAAGTGAGGCATATTCCCAAATCATCTTGCAGAACTAAGGCAATTCTTCAAAAGAAGAAGGTCATACGGACTTCTAAACAGCTTGCTGTAGTAAATTAAACCACAGAAAGAAAAAAAAAAAGATGAAGACCTTTCCTTTTCCATTTTTCCCGGTTTACCTTATTGAGGCGTTCAAGGGTTTCTTTTAGCTTCTGTTGATATTCACGTTCATTTCTGTACCTGCAAATAGAACAAAGGCAATGAAGTTCAGTGGCACATCCTTCTGCAAACTGCATTTTTATTTGCACTATCATGCACAATATATGCTTTACACTAAAGCAAAATATGAACCTTGAATGGGGCCAGAAGATTTATTTATGCATTAGTATTACTTTTTTCTTTTTTCTTTTTTTTTTTCTTTTTCTTTTCTTTTTTTTTTTTTCTTTTATTTTCTTTTCTTTTCTTCCTTCAAACTCCTTTCTTTTTATCTCCTGAAGCCATGAACAGCCAATGTCATTCCCACCTCTTTCAGCATGACTCAGAAAGCCAACAGGAAGGGCTCACTCACGGGATCTGACCAGGAACACGATGGAAGAACTTGGCAGAGCAAAGGAAAGAGTTTGACTGTGCTCTGGATTCCCAACTTCCCCTTCTTTTGAATCTCATGATGTTACCTGGGCTGGTCACTGGACTGTTTTCAGTTCTTATTGAGAACAGCCTAAGAAGCAAATAAAACCCACAAGGTTTCATTTCATCATCATTCCCACAAATTGCTGGGCCTCCTCTGCCGAGTGCCGTTTTCTAACAAAACTAAACATCTTTTTTGCCAAATTGTGGTAACACAGGCCTCACTTCCAAGGACACAACTAAACATTCAGCTTCAAAAGCAAGACTACCTTTGTATCTGTTGTTTGGTAAGTATCTCACCTCCAACCAATCTTCTACTTTATACATTGTGTGCACTCGACAAAGAAAACTTCATTAACTTAGACACTTTCTGGCAACTGGGAAAGAATAAAGCACATTGTGGCAGCTTGTGAAAATCAAATGTATCGCTGTGCTGTAATGCTGGGTTTACACTCCTAGTAATAGAGAAAAAAAGCACAATAGTGCCAGGGTCTAAGTCCTAACGCCTTTCAGGCCTGCTCCAATCTGGCTGATTGCTGGGTCCTCACTCAGAAAGTCTTCCAATGACGGGAATACTCAGCTCTGTTTTCCTTCATTCTCCACCAACCCAAATACCTGCTCTGCCACACAGCCATCAGTGCACCTGGCAGCCTTCAGCCGCTCATACAGTTAGCAATGTGTGATTTCTCTTGGAACAAGGACTGCTTTTAAGTGATTTTCAATGCACGCCATAAGCTCAACGCAAAAGGGCTAAGGGCCTCTTAGAAGTGCTTCAGAGCCCTCATGATGAAATGTGCGTGCCCCTGTGATGCTGAAATGTATGTAAGTGCAGTGGCTAACAAACTGCAGCACTGTGCTGCTTCAAACCTGATGTCCTCGTTTGAGTAATTCGCTGGAGATGTTTAAAAGAGGTTATATGTTTCTTAGATGGTTGCTGGCCAGCCTTTCCTGGTCCTTCAGAGCCATGAGATTTGTTTGCTTTTTTGAAAAGAAAAAAAAAAAAAAAAAAAAAAAAAAAGAAGAAAAAAAAAGTCTTTCTCACCCAGTCAGGTAGTTTTAGGGATGCAATAAACCTGCTTGGACTGTGTTAAGAAAAAGCATTATTCATTGCTCTTTTAGCATCGGGAAAAAGAAATGGAGTGGATGGAGCTGTCAGGTTCAAACAGAGCTGTGAAGGTTCCCATTACCTCACCTTTCTGAGGTTAACAGCTCTCTGCTGGGGCACTTACAGATTTACAGACGTTTGCTAAGCCCCTTGTACGGTTACAGGTGCTGGCCTTGTGAAACCACTGGGTATGCAGGAGGGGAGCCTGATGCCAGCCTTGGGTCTTCACCTGCGAAGCACAGCTCCAGCAATGCTGTAAATAACTTCTCCCAGCTTCAGCTGAAAAACAGGCTGTGTCTGCTCTTGAAAGATGGGGCAGGGCAAGGCCCTTTTTATTTAGACCTTGTCCCTGTTGCAGTGCAAGGGGTGGCTTCCCTTCAAAGAGAAAACATTCACAAGACATCCACCTAGTGAGCTTCAGTGGCCGGATACTCAATTTGGTGTCAAGCCTGTGCCTTCAACATAAATAGGGAACAAATGCTGCCTCTCTGCTGAACTCTACTGAACTCTTCCAGTAATATAGGAGGAAGCTTCTTGGCTTGCCACAAGCCAAGACAAAACTTTCCTGCTGAAAAGTTTTCTACTGAAAAGTTTCTGAGGCACTTCATCAGACTTTTCTTAACAGAAACGGCAGAAATTAAGGGGGCAAAGAGAGCACAAACTGCACCTGCTGGTCCTACGAGGATGACAGACAGGCTAATAATGCTTGCATTTTATACCTTGCAAGCTAGGATGAGCCCTGTGCAGGCTCTGCTCTGCCGATTTGTGAATACGTTGCTACGTGCATTATCTAGAAGCTGCTGTCAAGTGGCTCACAGCCATGGTGCAAGATTTTGGCACTCTGAGGAGGGGATGGAGGGAGACAGGACCTCCTCAGCTGCAGGTGCAGCAGATAAGAACCCTCTGTATCACCAGAGAAGTGGTGGCAGTGCAGAGAACCCTTGCTGACAGGGCTTGAAGATGGCTTTGCCCATGCTCTCCAGCTATGGAGTCCTCACATCTCTGCACATCCCAGCTGTCGAGTTTTGTTACCTCTCATCGGTGTTGGGTCTCCATGGCGGCCCCAGAGAGTGTCAGCTTGTCTGAACATCACTGTGCTGCGCTGATGGGAGAGCCAAGTGCCAATTTCTGTGCCTAGCGACTTTCAGGGAATTGTATTACAGGCAAAACCAGTAATATTAGCACTGAATGCATTCTAAATGAAATGATCGATTAGCAAGACTTTTAATTTCTGAAGTTAATGAATCCTGTTCAGTCAAGGGTGCTAAAACCCGGGTTTCAGTATCCTTCCGTATCTCATGGAGAGAGAAATACAGTCCTTTCCCACAGACAGATGTAATGCTGCTGTAATAATGATGCTCAATAAAATTAGCATAATTAGCCCCTTTATGAGCTGCATCCAAACAATTCTTTGCAATGCTTTTTTGCAACTTCAAGAGAAAGAATTATCCACTGGCACAGCCTGAATTATTCATGTTAATGTGAAAAGCTATGAATGTGGCTACAGAAGATTTAAAAATAAATTTAAACATAAGATCTACTTTTCACTGGTTCATGCACATTTAATTTCACAGACGCAGTGGTCCCAGCACCTACTGTGTTTAAATGTAGCTTTAAAAGGTCCGGTTATAGCTATAAATCTACTTTCCAAACTGTGAATGTGAGTAAATGAATGGGCTGCACAAGCAAAATTTTTTGCGTTAGTGGAAAGCCCAGACGTTTGTCAATAACTGGTACACAACGCGCCACTCTAAGAGACTTCATTAATCCCAACATGCCAAAGTAGGTGTTTTATGTCCCTAAATGAATCAAGAATCTCCTAAATTGCAAGTACAGCGAGAGCACCGTGCTGTCAGCTGGAAGTGGGTGGGAGAGGTCTGCAGCACGGGAATAATTCTGGCTTTAGGAGCATGTCAGAGCCCTAACATCACAGTTATTGCTCCCATATACTGTTTAGAGAGCCTATTTGTGAGTTGAAGTAGCTGAAAGCATAGCCATTGGTATGGCTTTGAGCAGACTGCCCAGGTAGACACAGGGACCCACCAAAAGGTATTTTCTACACAGTTTGCACATATTTTTAACTACCATGCAGCCAGCACTGACTTTAGTCAAAATCTCACCAATGCTGTGTAATGAGAACAAATGAACAAGTATCACAGCAGACAGGTAAATTATAGCACAGGCTCATAGCTCAATTGCCTGCTCACGATTACTGGAATACAAAACTGCCTCATCAGGTGCTTATTAGCCTCTAACACTGAGTCATGAACTCCCGACCATTTCCAGTGTAAAGTCTCAACACCCCTGCACAGGCTGTCCCGTGCTGTCAGATGACAAGCAGAGACAGGAGTTTGGCATTTCCCTCTCTGTGTTGTAGCTCCCAGCTCCCACATGCCGTTTGTGTGGCAGGTCACTGAGCTGGGCTGCAGATAACATGTAATTATTTTTTTTTAGCTGTCTCATTTTCCTGATGAACTTCTCAGGTGCCCCATGAATAGCTCTAGCAGCACATCTAGCAGAGCAAGAGGTGTGTGCTGGGCAGCATGCAGGGCTTCAGAGGGCAGGTGAGGGTGTGTTAGGACTATACGGCTCCTGAGAGCGACGTATCACCAAATCATGGCTCACAACACAGATGGTCACCACATCAGTTGTCTCGCATCTGCTTTCTGGCTCATTTCAATTGTGCAAAATGGTTGCAAAAACAAAAGGGAAGTACAAACCGTCTGACACTTACCATTCCAGAGGAAATCCATAGAGGATCAGACTGAAAATTGATGTGATTTGGCCAAGGCCTGACAAAAAGTCTGTGACAGAGACAAGGGATGGTATCTCCAGTGACTCGTGTATGTATATCTGCAGCAGCAACACAGTGCTGCTCTCGCTGATTCACCCTCTCCCTTATTAAAACTGTTTCTGGTGAGTGCAGTGAGCACTGCCTGGGAGCTGCAGTACTTCTGCCAAGGCTGTGTTTCTTGAAAACATTTAATTTTGCTCCTTCCCAACACTGTCAGTGAGAAGGGTTTCTAAACTAAAGCGCGTTATATAGAGTTCACCCCTCACTCTTTGGTGGGGAAGATGAAAAGTTCCACTTCAGCCTCTATGCTGCTGCCAATTTTTCCCTTCTCTCCTGTGAGCAGTCCTTATATCAGCAGCACTCACCAAGTCTTGTTGTATAGTTAATTAAGCAACATAGCCAAAACTGCCTGTTGCTGGAGAGAAGGGACCACTCATGTCTGGAGGCACCTGGATGCCTCAGGCCCTTAATGTTCCTGCCCTTTGATTTATTGTGCCAATGACGTTAAAGAGAGATGGTTAGGGAAAAACTGTTCTTACAGGTATTGCTGCAGTAGTACAAGACAGAACTATTGGGATGCAAGGAAAAAGCAGAGGGCAATTAGGCAAATCCCTTTCACATACCAGAAAAAAATCTTTACTTTCTTTTCATCCACATCTGTAGTGGCTAGCACAGACTGGCCCAGGTGACTTATGACACCTGTAAATAAGTTTCTTGGAGATGTCCTACGTGTTTCAGATGTCTGGGGTCTCCTAATTCTGTGCTGCTCAGACACAAGGCTCACTTTGAGCCATGTTTGCTTTCTAATTGGGCCATTCCCTCTTTGCAGCTTGGAGCACAGCCTTCCACACAACAGCATCCAACAGGTACCACAGGGAAGACCTGCTGCCAGAGACAGGGAAAGCTGATTGGAAAGGCCAGGAAATGCTGAGCTGGAGCTCCCTAAGGCCTACATGCTGTCCCTGGCCACAAGTCTGAAACGCACAGAGAGACATCACCCATGCAAGAGAAGCAGCTAGTGACCAAACCTGTCCTCAGGACGTAACTACAGAAACCACACTGCCTATTTTCCTCCCTTCTCGAGCCTTACTTGTTGCGGTACTCATCGAGCATGCGCTGGGCATCCTTCTCCTCCCGCTCAAGCTTGGCTCGGTCGGACGCCAGCTCCCGCATTCGCTGGCGGTTGAACTCATTCTGCCCGGCGAAGGCCTCGTCCAAGCCCACCAGCTCGTCCATGCGCTGGAAGGTCTCCAGCTGCTTGCGCAGGATGGCGTTGCGCTGCTCCAGCACACGGGCCCGGTTGATGTAGCTGGCGAAGCGCTCGTTGAGCTCCTGCAGGTTCTCCAGGCCCTGGGCCTGAGCCAAGCTGTCGAATTCAGGGGAGCCCCGCAGCTCATCGTAGGCGTCCGAGCGCTCGTACTTCTCCTTGCGGACCTCGCGGAGGAAGCTGCTCCTGTACATGGCTTCGGGGGGGCTGCGTGGTGCCGGTGTCCCCTCTTTCGTGCTTGCCTGTCTCTCCAGTTTGGATCTGATTTACGTCTGGGGGACTGGGGAGGAAGAATTGACCATAATCACCCCCCCAGACGATTAGGACGTGTCTCCAGGGCGGTTTGTGGCACTAAGGGCATGGTCTGCAGCATTGAGCTAAATAAATGCCAGTGGCCCCGCCTTGGGGCTGCCCGTCCGGGTGTCAGCAGTTCAGAGGAGCAGCAGGTGGGGGGCGAGGGGCTTTGTTTTTGAGCATTGCAACTGCAGAGCCAGAATAAAAGAGAGCAATATCCAGCTTTTGCTTGGGGGATTATCCACAGACAACAAAACGAGCGCTCTGCAGTTTCAGAGGCTGAGCTCAAAGCTTGTTGTGGCCGCATTACAGTGGAGAGCTTTGTCCTTGCTGTTGTTCCCAGGCGGTGCAGAGAGGCCTTCTGCTGAGCCAGGATTTTGAGTGGATGGCACTGCCTGATTTTTGGTATCTGACAGTTTTTCAGTTGGTTAGGATGACATGATGGTATATAAAATTCAGTATGACTCCTGCTCCAAGCACATGATTTGGCCCTTGGTTCTCACCTCATAGCTCTTCATGTCAGCCCTTCCTGCATGTTACTTCTACGAGGCATGACAGGAGTCAAAGCAGGAGGTGCATGGAGGTACCCATGCTAAAAGAGCTGTGCTGGGATTCACATTTCTTTGGGAACAGCTAAATGTCATGTCCTCTTGTGACGTGGTGCACACCAAGTTGCCTCAGGGGGAACCACCACCTCTCCTTCCTTCTATCCCTTCACCCCTACTGTAGCTGAATCTCACATGCTGCCTGAGGCTTTAGTTTCTCTGAAAGTGATGGATGTATTGCCTCAAGCATTTCTTTTCAGTCTTTCCCCTTTCAAAATACTGTTTATTGGGCCTGTTCCTCCAGAAAAACACCTACACATACAGCCAAAAAGCCCAGCAGCAAGACAGTCCAACACTGAGATGTCTCATAATAATTCATTAAAATAATATATTATTTAAAAATAATATACTATATTAAAATAATAATTCAGTAAAAGTCGCTCTTTTATTTTTTAATGGACACATCTAATATGAATCGTATTGGAACCGTAATGGAGGGTGGCCTCACTGGCAGCAAGTGCAGAGGTGAAGAGAGAAGCTGGGTGCTCAGGTGATTCCAAAATTTGGCTTCCGTGTTATCAGATCTGCATTTAAGGGAACAAAATGTCCATTGGAAGTTTTTTGCTACAGGTTATTTGGAAGTGCAAGGGGGAAAGACCTAGTGATCTTTCAGAAAATCAAAGTAGGTTTTACACATGCATTGTTCAGCTCCACACACAGCCTCTCAACTACAGAAATGTCCAAGTGGGGAGATTTGTTTAGAAACATTTGGGATTTTATACAGCATGGAAAGCAGAGCCTTCCATGCAGCACAAAGGTCAGTATTTGCAGCTCTTTGGCTGGACAAGCGGGTCCAGCTAAACCATGTAGCAACTGCTGCCCTTTTTACAAAGTTAGTCTTCCAGAAGGGATCAGAAAGCCCAAGCTGCTAGACTATGGGCAGTGTATTTTAACTGGAAGAGTGTTTTGAGCTTTTGATATCCTTTCAGAAGAGTCATAACCTATGGGAGTACTATCCCAATCCTCCCTCTGAGGCTGGAGGCAACACTGACTCCATGCTGACCGTGCACCTTAACTCCTTAGGTAATAAACACGAAAATTTCAAGTTCTGCTGCAGCATGTATTTCTCTAAGGTGGGATGCCTGACACAGTAAAGTCTCACTTTGGGCTGTTGCCGTTGCTGGCTTGCTGTAGATATATCTTTACTGTGGCCACAGCAAGTTTATTTGACTCTGTGGTCTTGACTCTCTGTGACGGAGGCTCTGACATTTAGCTAGGCAACTTCAGGAGACATCCTGGCCTCCGGAGAGCTTCTGATCACTCAAATGCAGCAAATCAGTGTGACACAACCTGAAATAATAATAATAATAATAAACAGTTTGGCTTACACTGCAATTGTTATTCTCTTTCCTTCCAAGCACAGGATGTCAGAAACAACGCAGAAAAATCAATCTCCTCGTGCTATGCGCTGAATTATTTGACTTATCTAATGGAACGCCAAGGTAAATTTCTTACACAGGGATCCTGCACGCTGTTTCCCACTTAAGAGCAGCTCAGAGAATGAAAGATTAGCTATACACACATTAATGAAACCTCTGATAAATTGCCGCCTGAAAGCTTTTTAGATTTTTATCTGTGAGTGCATATAAAAATCACTTCTACATAAAACATGTAACCTTTTTTAGCTGATGCCTGTAACACAAATAAGAAAGAACAGCAAGAAACAAATTCTATCTTTCCTTCTTTGTCTCCAGAATACGTGTGTCTTATTCTTGTGAGGACACAATCTGAAGGCTGGCTCCTTGCAGTTTAAACACGCTGTATGGTACATCACCACCCCAGAACAAGTGTTTACCTACTGCTGCACAGCTCAATGAACCCCTGGTACAGTGGGTCTTTTGTTTCCTCTTCAATTGCTTGTATTGCCATAAACTCCCTCACACTCTAACTTGGCTATATCCCTTTGCACAACAGATTTTGCTGGTGCCATCAACCTGCTTGTATGCCTTACTGCTCAGCCAAGCCAACACAAGTTTCTCATGCTAAATCTAAACAATTTAAAAGAATCAAGCAAACAAACAAAACAATCTAAATTCGACCATGGGGCAGTTTATTCAGCACCTGGTCTGATGGCCGTAGACGGGTCCCTATCCTTTAGGGGAAAAAGGATCCTTGGCCAGGAGCTGGCGGGGCTCATTGATAGGGCTTTAAACTAGGTAAGAAGGGGGATGGGGGTGAAGCAAGGATTGTTGGAGCTGTGCCAGGGGGAACAATAGCAAGGCCGGGGAATAAGGTAATGGCCCAGCTGAAGTGCATCTACACCAATGCACGCAGCATGGGTAACAAACAGGAGGAGCTGGAAGCCATCGTGCAGCGGGCAGGCTACGACTTGGTTGCCATCACGGAAACGTGGTGGGACCAGTCTCATGACTGGAGTGCTGCGATGCCTGGCTATAGGCTCTTCAGAAGGGACAGACAGCACAGAAGGGGTGGCGGTGTGGCTCTCTATATTAGAGAGTCTTTCGATGTTGTAGAACTCGAGGCTAGGAATGACAAGATCGAGTCCCTTTGGGTTAGGATCGGCAGGGACAACAAGGCTAGTGTCCTGGTTGGGGTCTGCTATAGACCGCCGAACCAGGATGAGGAGACGGATGAGGAGTTCTACAGGCAGCTGACAGAAGTTGCGAAATCTTCAGCGCTTGTACTCGTGGGGGACTTCAACTTCCCTGACATATCCTGGAAGCACAACACAGCCCAGAGAAAGCAGTCTAGGAGGTTTCTGGAGAAAGTGGAAGATAGCTTCCTGACGCAGCTGATTAGTGAGCCTACCAGGGGTGGTGCCCCGCTAGACCTTCTCTTCACAAACAGAGAAGGACTGGTGGAGGATGTGATTGTCGGGAGCTGTCTTGGGCAGAGTGACCACGAAATGGTGGAGTTCACTATTCTTGGCGAGGCCAGGAAGGGAACCAGTAAAACCACTGTACTGGACTTTCGGAGAGCTGACTTTGGGCTGCTCAGGACACTGGTTGGTAGAGTCCCTTGGGAGGCGGTTCTGAAGGGCAGAGGGGTCCAGGAAGGCTGGGCGCTCTTCAAGAGGCAAATCCTAATGGCGCAGGAACGGTCTGTTCCCATGTGCCCAAAGATGAGCCAGCGGGGAAGAAGACCAGCCTGGCTGAACAGAGAACTGTGGCTTGAGCTTAGGAGAAAAAAGAGGGTTTATAATCTTTGGAAAAGTGGGCAGGCCACTAGGGAGGACTATAAGGATATCGCGAGGCTGTGCAGGGACAAAATTAGGAAGGCCAAAGCTCATCTGGAGCTCAATCTGGCTACTGCCGTTAAAGATAACAAAAAATGTTTTTATAAATACATCAACACAAAAAGGAGGACAAAGGAGAATCTCCATCCTTTACTGGATGCAGGGGGAAACCTAGTTACAAGAGATGAGGAAAAGGCGGAGGTGCTTAATGTCTTCTTTGCCTCAGTCTTTAGCGGCAATACCGGTTGTTCTCTGGATTCCCAGTACCCTGAGCTGGTGGAAGGGGATGGGGAGCAGGATGTGGCCCTGACCATCCACGAAGAACTGGTTGGTGACCTGCTACGGCACTTGGATGTGCACAAGTCGATGGGGCCGGATGGGATCCACCCAAGGGTACTGAGAGAACTGGCAGAGGAGCTGGCCAAGCCACTATCCATCATTTATCAGCAGTCCTGGCTATCGGGGGAGGTCCCAGCTGACTGGCGGCTAGCGAATGTGACACCCATCTACAAGAAGGGCCGGAGGACTGACCCGGGGAACTACAGGCCTGTCAGTTTGACCTCAGTACCAGGGAAGCTCATGGAGCAGATTCTCTTGGGAGTCATCATGCGGCACTTGAAGGGCAAGCAGGCGATCAGGCCCAGTCAGCATGGGTTTATGGAAGGCAGGTCCTGCTTGACGAACCTGATCTCCTTCTATGACAAAGTGTCGCGCTGGGTGGACGAGGGAAAGGCTGTGGATGTGGTCTACAGCAAGGCTTTTGACACCGTCTCCCACAGCATTCTCCTCAAGAAACTGGCTGCTCTTGGCTTGGACTGGCGCACGCTTCGTTGGGTTAGAAACTGGCTGGATAGCCGGGCCCAGAGAGTTGTGGTAAATGGAGTCAAATCCAGTTGGAGGCCGGTCACTAGTGGCGTCCCCCAGGGCTCGGTGCTGGGGCCGGTCCTCTTTAACATCTTCATCAATGATCTGGACGAGGGCATTGAGTGCACCCTCAGTAAGTTTGCAGATGACACCAAGTTAGGTGCGTGTGTCAATCTGCTCGAGGGTAGGAAGGCTCTGCAGGAGGATCTGGATAGGCTGCACCGATGGGCCGAGGTCAACTGCATGAAGTTCAACAAGGCCAAGAGCCGGGTCCTGCACCTGGGGCGCAATAACCCCAAGCAGAGCTACAGGCAGGGAGATGAGTGGTTGGAGAGCTGCCAGGCAGAGAAGGACCTGGGAGTGATAGTGGACAGTCGGCTGAATATGAGCCAGCAGTGTGCTCAGGTGGCCAAGAAGGCCAACGGCATCCTGGCTTGTATCAGAAATAGTGTGACCAGCAGGGCTAGGGAGGTGATCGTCCCCCTGTACTCGGCTCTGGTGAGGCCGCACCTCGAGTACTGTGTTCAGTTTTGGGCCCCTCGCTACAAGAAGGACATCGAGGTGCTTGAGCGGGTCCAAAGAAGGGCGACGAAGCTGGTGAGGGGCCTGGAGAACAAGTCCTACGAGGAGCGGCTGAGGGAGCTGGGCTTATTCAGCCTGGAGAAGAGGAGGCTCAGGGGCGACCTTATCGCTCTCTACAGATACCTTAAAGGAGGCTGTAGAGAGGTGGGGGTTGGCCTGTTCTCCCACGTGCCTGGTGACAGGACGAGGGGGAATGGGCTTAAGTTGCGCCAGGGGAGTTTTAGGTTAGATGTTAGGAAGAGCTTCTTTACTGAAAGGGTTGTGAGGCATTGGAACAGGCTGCCCAGGGAGGTGGTGGAGTCACCATCCCTGGAAGTCTTCAAAAGACGTTTAGATGTAGAGCTTAGGGATATGGTTTAGTGGGGACTGTTAGTGTTAGGTTAGAGGTTGGACTCGATGATCTTGAGGTCTCTTCCAACCTAGAAATTCTGTGATTCTGTGATTCTGTGAATCCTATCTTCCTGCTAAGAACAGGTCCAGCCATATCTGTGGTTTGAGAGCTCAGTTTGGGCTGCCTGTGGCTTACCTGGGGGACTTGCAGCTTCCTTTCCTTATAGGGGAAACCCTTTTAACATCAGCAGGTCAAGGCTAAGAATCAAAACAGATCCCCACAGACAGCGCAGGGATTTCAAATTAATCCTCCCAGCATACTATTTTCTCAGTAATAGTATGACAGCTGGTTGGTCTGCCTATTCAGCTGTTATGAACCGATCACAGACCAGTGAGGCTCTACCAGTACAGCCCAGCTGAGGCACGCGCTTCCCTCTTGCTGTCTTCTGAAGTTATTTTGCTTTATGTAGAGCCTGACTCTAATAGCCCAAAGTTGCCTATTCCTGTAGTCCAAAATGAAACTTCAGAGCAGGGTGTGCTAACGAAATGCATCAGGAGCACTGCACAGCAAGGTCTCATTAGACAGCAACTGAGGTTATTTTTCATTTTGAGCACTGATGCTCCAAAGGCCATGTCCGAGTACGTCACGTCGCATGGCTGAAAAGAGCTGCAGATGTTCAAAGCACACCTTCTTTGTGAACATGACCAATGAGGAAGATGAAATGAATCTGGGCTGATCAGCTTTAAAGAAGACTCAAAGGGACATATCTTCAAATATGAAAGAGTCCATTACACTGAAAAAGCAGATTTCTTTTCTTTTCCACGTCCACGGTGAATAGGACAAGAAATAATGGGTTTAAATGGTGCAATGTAAAACATGAATGAGTTGTGAGGAAAGTGGTTTAACAGAATGGATAATGAAGTATCAGAATAAAAGCCTGCAAAATCTCAGTCACTGGAGCACTTCAAAGACCAGGCTAAGCAAACCACTCGGGATTGAGGGACATTTTGTTCATGCGATTTTAGGAAGGTTGAGAGTTCACTGATGATCTTCAGGACACTACAAGGGGGCTCCTTACTGGCCTCTTAGTGCCCCAGGGCCCTGGCAATGATTTCTGAGGTCTCTCCCTGTCGTATGTGAGAGCTATACCCTTCTATTCCTTAAGCACCCTTTTATACAGTCTATTTGCTTTACAAATTTTTCTCTGGTGGGTGATTTCCAGTGTGGTGCAACACATCTGGATGCTGACTTGCACTCTGTCCTTTTGATTTTTTTCCCTAGTCGAGTTAAGCAAAGAGCACCAAGCCTACCCCAGTGTATCAACTAACATTAAATATTACTGCTCTCAAAACCAGGATATTTGTCCAACCGACATGATTTGCAAGTCAGGCAGAACAGCATCCGTTTCCAAGGGAATTCAGGAAAAAAAAAAAAAAAAAAAGTGCCATGTTTCATGTACGAACTTGGAGAGCAGGAATATTCATATCCCTGCAGGCAGCGCCTTAAAGGTCAGGGCTCAGAGCTGTTTCAGCTACGCTGTTAAGCAGCCCTCCACAAAATACGAGATTAGCTACCACCAGAGGGCTGTAGTCCTACAGCAGGAGCAGGCTGCAGGTTAGAGAGTCAGTACCGCATGTGCCAGTTCCTGACTTCAGTAACACCGGTGATTCCTGCAGAGCATTTGCTCTGAAACAAGCCGGGATTTGTATATTGCAATAGCAGACATGCTGCAAAAAGCTGCTGCTCAAGGAGACCAAACATCAGTGGGGTTGGGATCAGTCCCCTGATGGTGGTGCATGTGGTGCTATAACGCTGTGTACCGGCTGCATTGCTGAGGACATGCATTGCCTGAAAAAAGCTCAGGAAAACACCCTGAAGTTAGCAGCTGCCCTGGGACAAGTCCTTTGCTGAGCTCCCACTGCGAGGTAAGGTCAGCGCGAGATCTGCTGCACACACCAGGTGTCTGTCTGTCGCCGTCAGAGAGCTGGACATTAATACGAGGAATCTGATCAAAGAAAATGACACTGACAATTTTCTATGGCAATCATGGACAAAATTAAAACCAGATGTAAATTTTTGGCCTACCTTTTTTTTTTTTTTTTTTTTTTTCTGGCAAGTCTGTATTAGCAGAAGTTTCCCAATTCCAGTGTCAGGCAGACAAGCTCGACCAAGTAAAGCTAGATATATGTATTTTTTCCATCATTTTGGCTATCAACCAGAGAAAAACACCACTCTGAAAGATGTCCTTTCAGTCAAATAAAGGATCAAAGATGAAAATGGGGTAAATTCTCAGGGGGTTTATGTCTTTTTCCTATTTCTTCTTAATCTAACCACATGCTTTTGTTTGTTTCCTTTTCTGAATAATGTACAAAACAGCAAAGGACGATATATCATAAAGCAGTGAGGCCTCTGGAAGATGACAGCTGTATAGACCTCAGACTCCTAAGAAAAAGTGGAACTGAAGAAGGCAAAATAAAGAGAAAATAATGACCTAATTGCGCATAATGTTCCTCCTGGCATTCAGCTTCCCTCATAAGGCCATACTATGTGCCCTCTCCCTGTGCCTTGTTATTTATAATAGTGCTGATTTGGAAGAACAGAATTTTTTGGAGAAAAATTGATGAAAACCAGAAATACCTATTTTGTCATTGTAGAAATGGCATTGTTTGTTAGGATTTTGATTCAGAAAACGTTAAGTAAAATACTCTGACGATTTTCTTGGTACTTCAAAACTAAAAATAACTCATTTGAACATTTCTTATCTTTCACAATGTCTCCCAGAAACTTAGCATTTCAATCCAGAATCTTCCATGCAAACTTAACGTTCCCCACATTTTGTTTTTTTAGGGTAAAAATAATCAATAGATAATGTTGATAGAGCCAATAATATAATTCACAATGACTGTTTTGCCTTGAAGAATGTGTGATACAAGGGAGATAAAGGATGTGGTGTGCTTGACAAATAAGGGGGCCTCTCCTTCCACCCAGAAAAAAAAAAGAAAAAAAAAAAAAAAAACAGTAGAAGGCTGAGGTTTCTGATAGTGCTTTTGTTTGATTTCCTAGGAAAGAAGAATGAGAAAAGGCAGTTGCATTGAATCTGGACTCCACTTGAGGCGATAAATCTGAATTCCGGTACCAGAACAGTAAGAGTGGGAGCCAGAGGAGGTAGCTGGGGAATGGATGAAGGAGCAGAACTGGGGAGGGAAGATGAGAAGAGCCTGGAAAGGGGTCAGAAGGAGAAACCTTGGCTGTGGGCTGGTATGAGACAGCTGTGTGGCTAGGGCAATGCGGTGTTTGTGGAGCGATGAAGACATCACTAACGATGATGAAGACATCAAACTCGTTGTCTCAGAAGTGATGGTGATGGCTAGTCCGGCTTGCCAAAGGGGGCTGGGAGCCTCCAGCAGGCTGGGAAGAGAAGCAGCAGACAGCTTGAATCCCTGCCCCTGTCCCTGCCCTGCCCCTGCCCTGGGGTGGCTCAGCGTGAGCCCCGTGTTCAGACAGGTGGGGGCCTTCAGCCACCTTCACTGAGGAAGAGGAGCAGGACCACAAGCCACATGCATTCCAGCACAGGCAAATCTGAAAAGCTGTCTCTGATCCTTACAGCTACTGAAATCACCTGCCTCCGGGGTTATGTTGGCATTTGGAGCCAACAAGCCCCTCCTGCCCCAATGGGCCAAAAAAAAAAGGGTGGGAGGAAGGCCAGGCACTACTCCCTTCCCTCCCCAGGGTATGCACAGCATCTCCTCCCTGCCGCTGGCCACAGCAGCCATTCTCCCTTTTTCCTGCCTGGGAAACCATGCTCTGAACCCTGGCAAAAGGGGATTTTTTCCTACAGTTTTCTGTTCAGGGAGGTGTTTGCTTGCCTTACTGTGTTACTGGCAGATGCTTCTTCTCAGCAAGGTCTGGTGTGGAGCTGAATACACAGACCCAAAATGACGCATTACACACTCTCAGCACAGAGAAAACTGAATTCTAAAAACATGTCATTGATTTTTCTTTTTCTCCCTTTCAATATGCAGCAAAGGACTGCTATAATCCTGCCTTAAGTTTCTGGAAGTGAACAAAACGAGCTAAGATACTTGAATTCTCTCTGGCAGCAAATACGTAATGAAAGGTACCGAGCAGGGCTGATTTCTGCAGGATCATGTCTTCTGTACATCACCGCAAAAGCAACCCAGACAGCTTCTAATTCAAAAAGCAATTTTTAAAACCTGTGCTGCCTGTCCAGACAACCACTCAGCCTCACACAGCTGTCAAAGGCAGTCCAGCAACAAACTGAAACCTGGAGAGGGAAAAGTAAGCAAAGCAGAGGTTTGTGTTTTGGGGACAGGAGACTGAGAGCCCACTGACTGCAGCAAAATGGATCAAACTAAATAAAGTTTTTTTTTTAAAAAAAAACACCACTCAAAACAGCAAAACACCAGGCACATGAGTAATGTTTTCTTCTACTATTTCCCTGATTTCTTTTCACTGAAAATGAAAGGAGAAACGTTAGAGCATTGTAATAGATGCAGAAGGACAAATTACAGAATTTTGAGCAAACGAAAGCTGAAAACAAAATTATTTCCCTTTCTGCTTGTATTGCCTTTCAATCCTGCTTGCCACAAATTCCATTAAACAGAGAATGTTATAAAACACTTTGTTAGTTCTCCTTCACTACAAGTTCAGAAAACAAAAGATAATGTCTGTGACTGGAGTAAAAGGCCCAAGCGGTATTTTTCCGAAATGAAGCCTCTGCTATTGTTGAAGCAACAATACATCTGTTCTGTGCCACTGACGTTGATGGAAATGGTGCAGCAATCAGCTTGTTATTGTTGCTATGGTATACGACAGATTAGAGGACACGCAAGTATAAATATAGAATGAAATTAATCAGGTTGATGCATATTGGGAAAAAAAAAACACATCAGTTATCACCATAAATCCAAGGTTTTCCATATGATAAAGCCATTCACAAAGTTCATCCTGTTCATCCCTTCTTTGATTTCCTGCATCAGGGAGAAGTTGGCCATGGATGCAGCATTAACCACTGGCATTCACAATTACCTAACTAAAAATATGAAGGTCCTGTTTATTCCCAGCGTGTTTCTGACTGGTTCCTGCCGGTGTACAATGATAGTCCTTGCTTGACTGGTCTCTGGGTATTTGAAAAGAGCACCTGGGGACAAGGGGTGTTCCCTAGGCTCTCCAGATGCTCCTCCATCCCAAAAGGTTATAAGGTCTTTTTTGCAGCTGCATCACTGGGGTATGGCTTTTAAGGAACCCCCAAGCACACAGGTAGAGGATTAAAAGGAAAAGGCCACCCTATGGGTTCACAGCTCCTCACAAAGAAGGCGACAGCAGAAGTAGACCTGAATATGGGATTTCACCTCTCACCCTCAGCTGCTCGGTACCAGTCTGTAACACCATCACTGCTCTTCTGCAAGGCAGAGCAGGGGGACACTTCTGCAACATGACAGTGCACATGCTTCTGCGGTGTGCAGATATTTAGAGGCAGGGGGGAAAGAGCCAGCATGGCCAGGATCTTCTTGCTTGGTGATTGCTGCCTGCTCACCTCACAAATAAATGAGCACTCTGATTTTATTGTTCCTTTGTCTTAGTACAGCCCGTTATGATCCATCTGCTTTAAGCACCTCGCCATCTCTCTAAAACACACTTTAAAGCCGCTGTACTTTGCAAACAAAGCACTTGTTGGAAAACCCCAAAGTAGCTCTTACAATGTGAAGTGCATACCTTCGTCTGTCTCTAGCTTCAGCCTAAATGAACGGGACTGGAAAATGCCTTTTCAGGGTCACGGTCCTAATTAGCCTTTTAAGTGGTGTGCTGCTTTCCATCGAGGTTGTCCTGTGCCCATGCACATGCCTGAGGCATCGGAGACTTCCTTGCTAGTACTTTTGGCTGTCAATGAGCCTCCGGTCTTGACTGCATCTAAGCACCAGCAGCAGTAAGTGCAGTGGCAATCTGAGGCAGCTGTCAGTTGGATCACCCTTCCAAAATGAACTCAGCCAGGATCAAGAAAAACCCTCTCAGCAGTGAAAAAGACTGCAGTTTTCTTTCCTTTTTGGGGTCCTCCAGAGAGAGAAAGGGCAAAAGTAAAAAAACAAAATTCTGTTTCTTTAAGAAAAGAAAAAAAAAAAAAAATCTCTTCCCTACAAGGTCAGAGATGTGAGTAAATGCAGACTATCAGAACACAAGTATTTCTCTAATTGGGTTTATCAAGGTGCCTGTCACACTGTGAAAACACAGTCATATCGCTGCTCTAGCGCTGCGAAAAATAATTGCTTGTTTCCCTGATTAGACTAAAATGCGCGTTGTTCTGTGAATACTTGCTAATAGTAAATCTTCCAGAATGTAAAAAATGCTCAATATGTTAAAACAGAAACTTTTTGTGTCATAACAAATCATCCAGCTTGAGACTACAAACACAAACACAGAACGTCGTCTGCTGCCTGCCTTTATCAAGTTAATAAGGTGCAGAGAGAGGCTCAAAAAGCTATTATCTTCCAAGAAGGCTGCTACTGATTTCAGCACAAAATGGACCAAATCATTATGCAAATAAATCCTCGGGTCAATTTAAAGCGTTTTGCAGCTGCTGAGGGACCGGTTGCCTCTTGAATTAATGCGAGAGGCACAAGCACTGGTTCTGAGCAAGAACTAGGCCGTGATCTTCAGTCCTCTGGGAGTGGCAGGGAAAAAAAGGCAAAAATGTAAAGATCCTGCAGGTTGAATTAAATACATGACACAGAGCATACTGGGCGAGCAGAGGAGCAATGCGGTCTCTGGCAAGGGGAGGCTCCATTTCAGAGGAGCCTCGCTGCCCTGCTTGCCCTCGCCACTACCAACACTCACCCCAGCAGACGTGCTGAACTTGGAGGCGCCGTCACATAAAGTAATGCTCCTAACGCCACAGCCTTTGCTTTCCAAAGCATGAAAAATGTCACTTGGCCTTCACTGCAGCATTAGTCAATGGCCGCCTGTGCTGACAATGTGTTTTTCATGGAGCAAAGTCTGTGCTATGAACAGCCCACATGAAAGAACTGCGCCCTGATCTATGCTGGAATCGATCAGAGTCCAGCACTTGACAAAAGGAAACTGGTTATAATTTACTCCAAATTCATCGTATCAGCATTCAGAGAAACATTTCCTAATCACTTGAGACAAATTCTCCACCACGGCCATGGAGAATTACTCTGGGTTCACTGCCAGATCCTACAAACGCTGTTATTTTGCAATCCCCTAACACAAATAGAGGACGTGACTGTTACTGTGCAACCTTCTGTGTGATTTAAAGAACCGTGATAGGGACAGAGTTGTCCCCAGCATCAGCTGAAAGACAGGACTCCAACCATTGTGTATTTCTGGATTAAATTCCATTTTCTCAATGGCGCCACAAATTCCCCATGCTGTTTGGGGAGCTCTCGGGTCTTCTCATGTTGTAATCCTCGGCCGTGGCTACCTGGGGAAGGACCTGGCCTGGCTGGGGTTTGCAGACACCAGTGCTGCTCCTCCCGCTGATGCCAGGTCCCAGCTGTCGCTGTCGTACCCGCTGTCCTTGAGAGCGAGAGGGGAGCACTTCATGTCACTTGTTATCTGCCTTTCCCTCATCTTCCAGCTCCTGCTGTGCATCTGAACAGACTGCTCCCAAGTTACGTATTCCCACTTGTCTTGAGGTGTCTGTACCAATTTATCCTTGTCGCATCACGTATTTTTAGCATATCCCCACCACCTCATCCATGCACTCTTTGCTGTAGAATGGCACAATTTGCTTTGACCCTATCGTTTGCTTACAGAAACTCAGTCTCTTTCTAGCTCAGGGCTTGCTGCTTTTATTTGCAGCCTTCCACGTGTAGTTTTGCTCCATTTGCTTGATCAACCTTGCTACTGTCACCCCCACAGCAATGCTCTAAATGCTCACAATCCCCCGACCCACAACCCATAACCCCATTTGCTGAATTCTGTTCCTTTTCATTCTGTCTTACTACTGGTTTTGCAGGTACAAGCCATTTTGTGTAAAAAATTAATTCATGCCATAAAATAATTTATATAGAAGTATGGCTACCACCTTTGGAGAGAACATCATTTATTAGCTTTTATGTTTGTTTGTTTTACTGTAAATTCATGAATTATTAGGAATCAGGCCCTGTTGCACACTCTTCCTTACAATGTCCCATGTAATTCAGTAAACAGCTTCGTTGAAATTTCCCAAACTAACTGGGATTGGTTTGAACTGAACTGCTCCACTCCGTAATCTTATTCCTTCTATCATTGCAAAGCTTTTTTTCATTCTGTCTGGAAACTAGGAAAGCACCAAGACTTCAGATCAATTTTCCACAAGATGAATATAAATCACAGAATAGATATTAGTGGGAGTAGCAGTGACATCGTCTGTGATCCATCTCCAATGTTCCTGGCACTATTAACAGCTTTTGCAAAAACAAAACTGGAATACAATTTTTTCCTTGGCTTTTATCTAGATGAAATTCCAAAAACAATTAAAGATTAGTACCTGGAATGTTCTTGCATAGTATTTCTCACGTAAATGTCTTGCAGTTCTGAGAGTGGCTTTCAGATTTCTGAGTGCTGTGAAGGGAAAATGCCAGAATCAAAACCTGTAAGAAAGCCAGGTCCCACCAAACACCATTAGCCAGTTACTCCCTTCAGGATGGACACACACTCTGCTTTCCAGTATAGTAAGTTTGTTTATTAAAAAAAGCACGTCCCGTGAACTCAGAGAGCACTTATTTCCCAGTCACTTCCTGATCTCCAAGCAGGGACCAAGCATTCCCCTACAGAAATATTACTGAACCACTGAGTCACTAAGTAATGAAATCCAATTTTCATATATAATTGACAGATTGGACTTTTTTTCCTTGAATGGTTTGAGTTCCGTATCCAGCACTTCAGGCAAAATTTTATTGGAGTGGAGGCTGCGTATTCACCAAAGGCATTGAATTTTGAAAGAAGTGATTTTAATGCTGTTTCCTGCAGTCACATAAATGTTGGCCTTCACTGTGGATGTTTCCTGTTTGAATAAAGTGTATTTATCTTCTCCCTGTGAAAGGTTTGTGCAGGGCTGGAGCATCGCAATTATTCTAAATGGCATCTTGAGGCATGTTTATAACAAACTCCCCAGTATGTCTTTTCATTTTAAACGGCTTACAAACGTTAAAAACCTAACATAACAGAATAGCTAAAGAAATTACTCTAAATTATTTACTGCAGTTGTGCACCAAAAGCCAGTTGCCCACAGCTATGCTTAACTGTCAATTTGCATCCAGCTAGCCCCGAGGTAATGTCATATAATGGAAATGGCAAAAATGGGCCTGAACAGACACGGAGATTTCATATGCACTGTCCCAGTTTGCTCTCCTGGGTTTGGCAGAATGCAATAATATTTTACCATGGAAGGAATAAAATAAAGGAACAAAACAGGGACTGTGTTTAGCAATAACAGTGTAGCCGCCGGTACCCCCAGTTCCTGGAAGAAATCATGTGCGTGAACATTGCACAAAGCCGTGTTCCTGCTTGGTTCCTGCTCGATGTTTTGGGTCACCGCTGCGTGGGCACCAACTGCCAGCCTGACCCTGCTCTGTCCAGGAAAAAATGCAGGATACTCTTCCTGTTTTTTGGTTAAATTGCAGGTAAATACACCCCGCTGGGCACTTTTTGAGCTGTAGGCTTGTTTTCTTTTAGAATTACCTAAGGCTCAAGTGCAAGTAGTGCTAGCACAGAGCAGTTCTATTGACATCAGAACGGATTCCAGGACAGAGGTCCTTAAGACTGAAAACTGGGAAAAGGAAAGCCTGTGTATGCAAAATCTACCTCTGCTTTTAACAGGAGTGAGGTTTCCTGCTCTCTACCAAGAGCAAGGTAAACCCAAAGCATGCCAAGCTTCAGTTGGTGGTTTTCTGTAAAGATAAAAGGAAATACTCTACTCGTGCATGTAAAATAATATTTAAACATCAATACATGGAATCTTTCCTATTTTGCAGCTGTTCTCCTATGCTTTGAGGAAGAGCTAGTGCTCTTTGGGTTAAGCCTGCAGCAAAAAGGCCTGTGAGTGCCATGAGATGTAATTTTTTAAAATTTTTAAGCTCAAAGTATCCAGAGTAGAGGGCTGTACTGAAAGCCACTGCCAGTCATACTTGACAGCAAGAGACTGAACTGTTTTGCACATATTGGTGTCCAAATCATGGTGATACAGTGTTGGAGGGCTGTGTAAGGCAGGAAGAGCTGAATAGGGTGCAGTTACATCCTACTGTCATTTGAGTGACCCGTCCCTCAGACCATCCTCTGCCTTTGCAAAAAGCAGGACTATTCTGCATTCGATCCCTTGTAACAATTGCTGAATTTTGCTATTCCCTCCGCCGTGCCCTGTCCAGCATGCACAGAACAGCATGATGTTTCACGTAATTGCAGTCTTTTTCTGTTCCCCCTCTGCTTAGACCAGAGCCTGATGCACTTGAAATGAGCAGCACGCCCACACCAGCAGATTGTATTTTCCTTTCTCTTGATTTATTAGCTGCTCCTGAAGCAGGGCTCAATCAAATCAAGCCAGAGTCACTCTGCATGCAAATACATGGTAATTCCTGCAAATACACAGTGTTACTGGTGGCGCAACCAGTATATATAGCATTGTCCACAGTAACATTCAAATTTAAGTGTCTCTGGGTCACAAAGATTATTTTTTTAAAAAAGCATACTTCCAGAGCTGCCCTTTGACTATCTCATAACCATGTATGCATCATGCTTCTCTCATCAGTTACAATCTAGGTTGAACTTCACTGAGGCCACGCCTGTAGTTTTAGTGGCCCACCGACTTTGATTAAACAGCTTTAGTCTTAGTTACTGTGCCCTTTATCACTAGTCTATGCTGCACTTGTTTATCAGTTTGCCTGTTGCTTATTACTCCCTTTGAACTTACAAGGACTGTTATCAGACAGCAGGTGTGCTCACATCTTTCCACACACCTTACAAAAGGAAGAGAAGTGTCTCAGTGGCCAGAAAAAAAAAGCAGCTCCTCAAAACTTGAAGTGATTTGCAATGCTGAAGATGCATCCCAAAAGGACCTCTTCTGCTTTTTAGTCCTTATCAACCCTGGGACAACAAGCACTCGAACCTGCCTGGCCTTAGCAGGTATTGGATTTTGTTCACATTTGATCAGTTTTTTGTCTGCCATTGAGTTCCCTTCAATGATTTAGGCACAAGTTCCTTGAGCTTGTTTTTTATTTTATTTATTTTTTTCCTTTCCCTCCCCTTGAGGAAATGCTTCTTGTGGCTTTCTGCTAAAAAAAAAACCCTACACTTGGATTTTTAAGTCTTCCCTTTTTGGCAGTGTCTGTTTGGTATCACAAGCATCTCCCTGTTGATACCACAATTTTCTAGGTAGTAACCTTTTGGTGCTTTGCTGCCTCAGGTGGAATGAAAGTGAGATTTTGTTATTTGATTTTTTTCCTGGAACTGTGTTTTCCGAGGCTGCTCACACCCTCACAAATCAGGAAAGGACAGAAAAACAAAGGTGCCACAGAGAATAGATATGGAGCTTGCCTCTGAGGGCGTACCATGAGGGCAGCCTCAGGCAGCTCTTCTACCAATTACTGTACTAATACAATGATTCCTTTCCAAGAACAAACAAACCCCAGATCACAACAAATTAAACCTGCTGAAAACAAATAACACTGTAAACAATAAATAGCCTTTGGTACCAAAAATTAGGAATTGCAAGCCAATAAACACCTCATTTAGTTCTTCCTTTTCTCCTGCAGCTGTCAGTGGGGACTGTGTATGATGATCTCAGAAGTCAGAAATTTTTCCGCATCCTTTTTCAAGATAAAGAAAAAAGATACAGATGGCACCACTGATTTTGAAAAAAAAATATAGATAGAAATATTCTATGACATCCTAACTTCGTGCAGTGAAATTGCACCAATAGTAGTGGTCCAATAAACATGATAACTTATGTCATCTACATTTATTTTTGTTGTAAAAAAAAAATCAGTATTTTTGCCTATATATTATTTTCTTTTAGAAACAAACTCTTGCTATGAAGTCCAAGGGTTGGCCTTCTTAAAATAGCACAATTCAGATCTCCACTGCTGTTAATGAACACACATCGGAGGAGTTGTGTTTTCACTCCAATGTCTGCTTGCTGAAATGGTTGAGCACATTGTAATTAGAAAAGCCGCCACAATCAGACTCTCATGAAGCACAAAGGTGTTGCCATGACTCCAAACTTCATTAACAAAGCCAATACACACAGGTTTCTCAGAAACATCATTCCTCCCCAGTCTTTTCACACATAACTTGATTTGTTCCAAGTATATGTTCCTTTATCAACTGGGCCTTTATTTGTTTCCTTAATTTCAGACAGCTATCTAAAATGCAGATGACAGAAGGATGGTTGGGTTTTTTTCATCCCCCAGAACGAAGCATCTTGTTATTAGCAGCAATGCTGCCTCTTGTTTTTTATTTTTATTTAAATAACCAGTTAGAAATGTCAGTTCTTCAAGCAAGCTCTCTGGTTAGTTTTTTCTGTGTGTTACTTAGCTCCTTTTTTTTTTTTGGCCCTTTATTTTTCCTTAACGACTACTGGATTTTCCTGTGGTGGTGAATCTCCTCAAAGTTCTCATTTGGAATGTAAATCTGAACATATTTTTCTAGGCCTATTAAGGACAAAATTCAAAACAAAGTTGCAGGGATGGACTGAAAAAAAAAAAAAAAAAAAAAAAAGAAGTGCAAAAAGAAAGGCAAACAGAGATCCTACATTTAGTTTGTAATAATCATCTGCCCAAATGTGAGATGAGGAGCAATTAGGTAGCTGGCAGTTTTGCAGAACAAGATTGATAGTAATAACAGGGCTGATAAGTTCAATGGGAGTCAGCAATATCCTCCCATTTGTAACTGAGATAAGCATCAGACTGGGACATGATACATGAGTGTTGGATGCTCAGAGCAGTAAGGGGCAACCAATAATAATTTGCACATATGAAATGGATGTCTGTAGAGAAGACGAATAATCTGATCTGTGTTCCTCTCTAGGAAAAATATGCAGTGACCCCATAACACGGGTGGGAAATTCACACATTCACTTGAAATGCAGGAAGCTTATTGCCTGGCTTGACATGCCTCTCATGTGATGGATGTCTCCATTTTGATGAACTGCATCTGGATGGACGTGTCATTACAAGAAGACATATTTCAAACAAACTCATGTCTGGGCTTTGCTTCCTTTATTACCTAACAGTGGAGAGAGAGTTTAGAATATTCTTCTTTCTTTCAATACGGAAGAGGGGACTTAAAATGGAGTAGTAAATGCTATTGCATCCTTTTGGTCAAGCGAAGATTGAGAAAGGAATTCCGAAATAAATTCTACAGAAAAAAAAAAAAAAAGTATCTGGATGATAATAGTATCTGGATGATAAAAGTATCTGGATGAAAATAAAAAGAAGAGAAACAAAGTCAAGCTTCTAGAAAAGTAAAATGTCACAACTTGGCAGGAGCTAGTTAATAAAATCTGCAGGAAAAAAAAAAAAAAAAAAGAAAAAAAAAAGAAAACAAGTCAACAATAAAAAAGCTGCCTCCTGACAATACAGCAGATAAGAATGATGAACTGCTGGGGGAAAAACATACAAGAAATCCTCCAGGAAATAACTTCATCTTCAAGACACTTTCAAACAGATGCAGTGATGACAGAAAAGCAAGTAGGAAGATACTGAAAAGCTGCGAGTAATTTGACACTATCATGCAGTGAAGAAAATACTGACTCTATTTAAGGAGGATGTTCCTATCCAGAACAGAGCCAGATCTGGTGGCTGATCTGGGATTTGGCATCTGTCTCCCTCCCTTCTCCTCCAGGCCTTCAACTTGGATCAGTTTTTCCCCCCCAAATACTCTCAAAGTAATTATTCCTCTTCCCAGAATATCCTCCAGCCTGTCAGTATTTCCCTGGTAATTAAATAGTCAGAAATTGTTGTGTTGTTTGCAGGGAGACTGCTGCACATACAGGGACTTGGGACAATTTGTGATCCATGCAGGAAGCCACCATTGAAACAGTCTTCTGTTCCCTCCCACTTTTTTTTGTCTGTTGCAAGGCATTTTTATTTGATTTACATGGGTTTTATGTTTATGAAAAAGAATCAGATTTGCTTCTCAGCATCTCCAGCTCCCTTCTGCCCAATAATAAGATCCGTAAATCTACACCTACTGTTTTCTCCAACTTCCCAGGTCTTACTCCTTTCCTTTGTTTCCACCCACCTCCTCCACAGGGTGCGTGAAGCTGATCTATCTTCTGCCACTCCTTCCCTCCTTCAGGATGAGCTTTTCCATTTGTAGCGCTAGGTGCACTGAAGATCTGCAGGCAGTTTCACCCCACTTTTTCTCATCTCGTTTGCTAGGAAAGGTGTTAAAGAGAACAAGAGATATTACCCTTTTCCACAGCGTCTCTCTAGAGATATTTTAGCTCAGCTCAGATCTGACATTTGTCATCCTTCGCTGAGTCTTTCAGCCATTAACCAATACATCATAACAAGCTCCTGTGTCAGTCAATGTGAATATTTCATGAGCTACTGCATAAAATAATTCACTGAAATTCAGTTATAAGTAACTCAGGTACAAATACTTCCTATCAAAGGTGTCCGATCATTCATACAAATGAACCTTGCTTTTACCTATTTATAACTTTAACAAAAATTTAAACTCTGAGGTTAATATTTGTTACTTTGCTTTTCCTTCTAATCAAGTTTAGTTATATTTCTTATCCTCCATTTCCACCCATTTCAGAATCACAGAATCGTCTAGGCTGGAAGAGACCTCCAAGATCACCGAGTCCAACCTCTGACCTAACACTAACAAGTCCTCCACTAAACCATATCCCTAAGCTCTACATCTAAACGTCTTTTAAAGACCTCCAGGGCTGGTGACTCAACCACTTCCCTGGGCAGCCTATTCCAGTGACTAACAACCCTTTCAGTACAGAAGTTCTTCCTCATATCCAACCTAAACCTCCCCTGACACAACTTTAGCCCATTCCCCCTTGTCCTGTCACCAGGCACGTAGGAGAACAGACCAACCGCCACCTCGCTACAGCCTCCTTTGAGAGTGATAAGGTCACCCCTGAGCCTCCTTTTCTCCAGGCTGAACAAGCCCAGCTCCCTCAGCCGCTCCTCGTAAGACTTGTTCTCCAGGCCCCTCACCAGCTTCGTAGCCCTTCTCTGGACTCGCTCGAGCACCTCCATGTCCTTCTTGTAGCGAGGGGCCCAAAACTGAACACAGTACTCGAGGTGCGGCCTCACCAGAGCCAAGTACAGGGGGACGATCACCTCCCTAGCCCTGCTGGCCACGCTGTTTCTTATACAGGCCAGGATGCTGTTGGCCTTCTTGGCCACCTGAGCACACTGCTGGCTCATATTCAGCCGACTATCAACCATCACTCCCAGGTCCTTCTCTGCCTGGCAGCTCTCCAACCACTCATCTCCCAGCCTGTAGCTCTGCTTGGGGTTGTTGTGCCCCAGGTGCAGGACCCGGCTCTTGGCCTTGTTGAACTTCATACCATTGGCCTCGGTCCATCAGTCCAGCCTATCCAGATCCTCCTGCAGAGCCTTCAGGAGGCTGACATTACTTAGCCTTTCATGTTTGACTTTACAATGCCATACTTTTGCTAATGCTCCATTGTACTTGTCTCCATCTGAACAATACCCTGGGTGCTTTGTGATGGATTATTTCAACGTTAGAATTTACTACAGCTGTGAAGGATTCTGGAGGGACCGTGGGGTTAGGAGAGCAACGAACTGGTGCAAAGCGACAAGGGTAGCTCCAAGTTCAGGGTTGTCTGAGATACTGGAAATACTATGCTTCTTTGTGCAATAGATGTGAAAATACAGATGCATAACTATTAAGATTTCTGCTTGAGAGTGTTTTCAGTGAAAAAAAAAAAAAAAAGTTGTAGTTCCTTTACTCATCTTTTTTTTTGGGGGGGAAACATGCAGCAGTTTTGGTACTACAGCATAAAAGAAGATCGCCGGCAGAACAAAGGGTGCCATTCATTGCATATGTAGCTAACAAATAAAAGCATTTACGTCCAATACTAGTCTGAGATGAGATAAAGTTAAAAGTGTGCAATTTGCTTCTTTCATATGCAAGATCTATTAAGGCCATTCATTAAGATTGTGGTTCATTAAGAAGTCCAAGGAACTGAGATCCAGTTCACTTGGTATTTTATGTGTTTCATAATTGCTTTCCCTATCTTTAGTCATCTCTCCACATAACCAATGAGATCCTGCAGTGCCTGGGCTAGAACAACAACAAAAAAATCTTAACTGAATTCCAGTTTTAAGATCTGAAACACCGATAATTCTGCATCATGCTGGAATACGTAACTGCCTCCACTATCTTAATATAAGCCTCAGACGGGACTGCAAGCAACACATTTACTTCATTGTCCAAATTACTGGGAGAACAACGCCAAGATATTAGGGAAGATTAAATATCAGTAAGAATTTAGAAATAAATCTGCAGTTTCACAACTTGCCATCAAGATGCAAGAAAATCCATGACTTCTGTTTCAAAAATCCGTGACTTCATATTAACAATTCCATTCTTCATCGTTCACTAGAGGAGATATAACCACCAGAGACACCAGAAGAATAGCTAATTCCATCTCTGCCTTGTGTAATAAATTGCCCTGGCTCACAGTTGAGTGCTCTCCACCTCCAGTTTGATTCACAGTGTCACAATCGGGTATCCAGGAGCCATAGCATTCATAATTGCATTACAATTCATTATAGCTTTAATTCTATACACAGAGGAAAAGCTAAACTGGACTGATACCTTCTGAATCATAATCTTTGCCATCAACAGTTTTTTTGAAGTGTTCTAGAACACCATGAGCTTTCAACTTGAGCTATCTCAAAAAAAAAAAAAAAAAGAAAAAAAAGGAAAAAAAACCACAGAGGCCCACCTTCAGAGCTCTTTATTCTGTGTAATGCAAAAAAAAAAAAAAAAAAAAAAAAAAAAAAAAAAAGTTAAAATGGTTTCTAACATAGGAATTAATTTTGCTCTAATTTTTATCTCAGGACAGAGCTCCACCCAACAAATTTCACCCCAAATACTTGCAGCTTGGCTTATAAGCAGGTCCAATTAGAGAATTCTAACAAGGAATATTTAGCAACTTTAACAACAGAAATCTAACTGCTCAAACTGTAGGAAAAATATTCTGTACTGAGTTACCAGTCTCTACTTTCCATTTTATTGGAAATAAAACTCTTCTGCTAAGAAGTTCGCCATATTTGAGTTTTTTGTCTGGAACATATAAAACACCAACAAATGCCCCCAAACTGTCAAATCAGCTACTGGTTCCTTGTTATTTTCCACTAAAGAGCTGCTGTTATCTTTGATACCAGCCTTTCTCAAAAAGCATCTGTCAAAAACTCAGAACCATTCATTCTTTATCAGTATATCCCCTGGATGTTCATGCTCTAGCATCTGCGCCTGCCAAGCTCATGGTTTATCAGGCTCTCTCCACTATAGGAGCCACAGCACCACAGCTGAAAGCTTCTTGTGAGGAACAGGACACGAAGAGAAGTAGCTAAAGCCTTCTGAAGCAATCTTCTTGAATGACAGACACGTGGCAGAGCAGCACGTTAAGTGCTCGTATTAAAGCCCACTTGAGTGCAGGTACCTGCACCCCAGCACACCACCCCTACCTCCAGCTCTCACAGCAATGCTGAGATCATGGGGTCAGTCCGCAAGGGTTCAGCAAATTGCTGCCAACACATGGATTTCCAGATGCAGGGCTAGGCTGAAAAACATTTTCAAGGCCCTGAACACCTAATAACGATGACAGAAGCCAGCAGGCACTCAGCAATTCTGAAAACCTGGGTTGCTAATTACCGAGCCTAAAGGCTAACAGCAGACGTCCACCCACCAAGCATCCAGACTGCTGCTGTCTCGTGCATTTCCACAGCACCAATCTATGCCTGAGCTCAACTACAGCACCATGCTCACACAAAGTGGTTAATGAGGCCATTCCTCACCTACAAAAGTATTTGCACACTGACTTCAGAAAGCCTGTTTGATTTTTTTTCCCCTGCTTTTGGTTTGTTAATTATTTGATTAGAATAAGAGCCGCAGAAAGCACTTGCTTTCACTCCTCCCTATCTGCCTGTGTAAAGTCTCTGTTGGTCTGCTGCCTGCTTCATGTTTATTATGGCAATATTAACAGCCACAAACCTTCAGTTTTGGCCAGTAACAGGGCTGCAAACACTGAGGGTTTCCAATAGCTCAGTATTTTAAATTACCTTGTGTACAGCCTATTTCTTCTACTGCCAAGAAACCAGCAGGAGGCTTTGCAGCACTGTACTCCTTAGAAAGAGTGTGGTGCAGAGTGAACTATTAACACTCAAAAGGCACTCGTTATACAGACAGGCACGTACATAACGACAAGCAATATTTGGGCAAATGTGTGGTGACTGACTCCACACTGAAGCAAAGGCATGCCCATGTAAAGAGGGTGTCCAGGTGCAACAGGTTGGGCTCATGCTCATCGTGTCCTCCTACAGGAGGAGGAGACCTGCACATCTGAAATAACACACTTCCCCAGCGACACGTGGGGTTGCTTTAAGCCTTGTGTCTACCAGTGCTACTGGTAACACATGGCGTTGCTCTGACACCCAGCTAATCTCGTGCATTGCTCACTGCTGTGCAGAAGCAATCAGTGTGTGGTAGACAGTGTTTTACATAGAGCCTAACGCACCGCGGGTTTGCTGTTCCTGTCCAAGGTGTGGAACAAAGCTTGTCATCAGCAGTGGCACTGGCAAACAAAAACATTCCTTAATGAGGCATTTCGGTGCTTGTGCAGGGCCAGCACAGCCTTATTCATGTTTCATGATGACTCCACTCAGGCTGTCAGAGCAGATCTGTGCTCTTTGCTTTAATGTTTCCGGACACCAGTCCCACCGTTGGCACAACAACTTGCAGAATTAATTCTCTGGTTGTGTGGCTGGCTGGCACCAGCAAAGGTCATAACTCTTCACTTAGCAGATGTTACTTTATATTAGTCAGTTGTCAGATATCAGAATTATTTTTGTTTCCTGACAACACTGTTCCCATTAGTTCGTGTGGCCTCTGCAGAGAGGTCTGTCCCCATTTATAGTCACGTCTGTAGGAAGCACTTGTGAGCAAAGATTTGCATTTAGTTTACTTTTAGCTGAACCCAATTTTCACAATGTTCATTAGTGCAGTAACTACGGCACTGTCTTGAGCCACTCAGACGCCTTACAAATGGAGCCCACTAAATAAAGTGTGACTGCAGGGTCATTTATTTCTTCGATTGAGCACAAGGGAAAAAAAATCGCTTTGACTTAGCCTTCCAAATGCTTTTGTTTTTAATTCTGCTCCAGGGTCTAAAATTGTGTGCCTCGTAGGGGAGGCCACCTTCTTCCCCTGCTTTCTTTGTGCAGGTGCCACCTTTACTTTGTGGGTTTGCCTGCTGCTTTTGCCAGGACAGCAGCCACACACAGACCGTGCTCCACTACCCCAGGAAAAAGAAATGTATCTCCATTGGAAAATTTTCAGCTTCTCTAAGAAAAAAAATGGAATGTTTTTCACATTAGTTTCTGTACCTCTTTCTCATTGCCATGAACAAACTACTTCATTTGAGTCTTCATATTGGCATAAAAGCTCAGAAAACAGTGAAGCTGAACTGCAGCGTTAAGAAGTAAACTAGGAATTTATTGTTACACCAATAGTTTTGTCTTCAAATCAGCTCTGGAAGTTGGTGAGAGAAGAGAGAGCAGTGGGAGTTTATGCTTATTAGATTCTCTCTCATCCAAACTGCATTACCAATAAATAAGCTTAGATCTGCTTCTTTTTACTTTCCTTGAATTTTACCATTGCATGAGAACCTCGTACCAGAGTTGCAGTAAATATGATTAACCTGTAGTTAATTACTAGGGCATTTCAGCCCTACTCTGCATGTGCTCAGCCCACTATGGTCAACCACAGACCTCTGATGCTCAGGAATCAGACTCCTGCCAGACACACTGGAGAAGAAAAGCAGCATTACATGTCTGGATGTGGTAAGGTAGTCCATAATTATGGACAGTAATCAAGAAAAACCACAGCAGACTTGGCGTGAGGGAATAATTTAGCACCCAAAGGCCCAATTAAAAAAAAAAAAAACAAACAAAAAAAACTTATCCTCACCACGTTGCACTGCTTCTTTTGCCATCTTTGTCCTTCATTTCCAGGGTTGTTGTCAGGATATGAGTTTTACTTTTGTAAATGCTCATCATTAATTCATTTCTCCAAGCACTGCAGATTAGTACTTTCAGATCCCCAGACTCTGAATTTCTAGCTTTAGCCTCTGGAAGACTGAGCGTATGTTTTTTGAGGGGCAGGGGTATTTTTCCCACCTTAAAAGAAGAGTACATTTGGTTTCAATGTATGCTGCACATTGATCTATCAAAGTGAATGGATGACTTAACTTCACCTTAACTCTGTTAGGAGCAGGGTCTGTTACAGATGGGACGAATAAGGCAGGGTAGAGAAATCTGCTACAACATACACACACATACCCTTAAAAAAAAAAAAAAAAAGGCCAAACACCCACACACAGCACAAAAAAAAACAAAACACCTCACCACACTCTGCTCTTTATACACCATAGTCACAAAAGGACCTCTGGAGACTGTACAGACTGTCCTGTTTCCCTTAATTAAAGTTAGAGCACATTCTTTCAATGAAATTAGATTAATTAGGGCTTATCGGTGAACTATCAGAAAACCCTATGCTGCTGTAGCTGAGCTGCCTGCCACACACCACACGGGGTAACGATGTGGTTACCCAGTTAACTGGATATCAATGCACAGAGTGCATTGCCATGGGATTCCAGATGTTACCAGAAGATAACAGCTCTCAATTCACTAGCAGCCAACTTATGCAATTTTCTTTGATGCACCTTATTAAACGCCTACAAGGTGATCAGATGAGTTATCAGAAAGAGATTTCCCCCACCAAGTTCAAGTCCTGTACTTCACAAGGTTTGACTGCCATAGATGAGTTACCACCAAGCAGAAAGAAAAGCTTTGTGCTGAAATGCACTAACCCTGAGTGGGGAGGGAGGGGGGGAAAAAAAAAAAAAAAAAGGAAAAGAAAAAACAGCTCTGTCCCCAGAACAAAGCCCTTTGACAAGGATTTAAAAAAAAAAAAAAAAAAGAAGACACACCATTGGCTTGGCTGAGGTCCATCCAGCATACAGAAGTGGTGAAGCACCAGCCCAACAGCTCTGAGAAGGTTCTAGATGCCCAGAGCTGATCCCAATTAGAGCCAGCAGGTGTGGCTGAGCTCCAGAGGTGAGGCTGTTCAAGGTATCGTAGCTGTCAGTGCCCTTGGGGCTTGCTACTGCAGTTGCAGGTCCAGGGAATCTGTAAGAAAGCAAGCAGAGGCATGGACTGATGGCAGAAACTCAGTGGCAAAGAGCTGTGAGCTGGGCCTGGTGTTAGGAAGAAGCAAACTGCGCTCCAGTAGCAATAAGGCTGGTGTTTTGGGGGGCTTTGCCTTAAAGCTAGACCTAGGAGGCAGGTCTGTAACTTATTTGTATTTGGCCAGACTAACTCAGAGAAGTGCCTCTCCATAGCTCCAGCTGGCATCAATAATTGCTTGGGCTCAGGAACCCTTTGGACTCATATAAGGCCTCTGCATAAAAGTGGCAGCTCCTTGCAGATGTACAAAGTGCTCTGGATATTGGAAAGCAAAACTGCTTTTTAATTATTAAAATTCATCAACATTCATCACCCAATCTTCACAAACTTCACCTGCCTCAACAAAAAATTCCCCACACCAAAGTCAACATATCATCACACCACCAAAAAGGTGCAAAATTTACAAAACAAGTTGTACAAACCAGGGTTCCTGTCTAGCTTACAAGAGACAGAAACTTAGAGGACGTCTCCCATCGAGCTTCCCATCTGGGCAATGATGAGCCTTAGGTATTACCTCAGGCATCTTGCTTCTGAAGGAGAGAAATCATTTTGGTAGGGAAGTCACTCCAGTGTGAGGTGGCTGTGTTGACCTAGCACACTGGTTTTGCAGTGGCCCTTTCACATAAACCTGTCTTTAAGCATCCCTTGCTCTGAGAGATGAGGATAGGGAAGGGAAAACTCCCCCGGGGTTAATCCCATATATCATATAAAGAGGTGAACGAGAGACAACTGCCAGACAGCCAATATTCTTTAGCTGAAAACGGAGAATGTCAAAAGCACAGTAGTATTTTGTCTCTGGCAAGCCCTTGATTAAAGTAACCTTCTCTTTTATCTACCTGACTCAAATAGCTTGCTCTGAGTACTACTGTATTTGACCCCACTCTGTGGGGATTGCCCCATTCCTGACACACTGAAGATCACACATGCTGTTCATGAGGTTTCCTAGAGCACTGTGTGCCTAACTACTTGAGCAGTGACGCATGCTGCGCACACCATGACAGACACTGAGCTTTAGACAGGGACTAGCCCTGGCCTGCAGGCAGAATAACCCGAGCTGCCTTTTTGCATGGCAATTTCCCACAACTGTTTTAGGAGAACGAATGTAGAAGGAAGAGATGGGCCTCAGGGCCGCCTCCTGCCCAGGTTAGCAGCTCCTGGCTGGAGTGGACAGAGGGTAAGCAGCACCCAGCAGGGTTTGTTTCAGGCACTCGTGCCATAGTACTACAAATAACTAATACTGTGATAGATTAGATATCTATCTATATCTTCGGCCTTGCAAAGAGATCACATTAACAAAAATAGCAAATAAGTCATCTTTTGTACAACGCACTGATGTGGCACCTAATCCAAACCAAATCCTACAAAATCTCCAACTCCATCTGTTTCCTTCCGTCCTCTCCTCTGGGCTTGGCTCCAGCATGGTTTTGATCTGTTTGCTCAGTCCCCTTTCCCTCTCCCCTGCCACAGCAGGAGCAGTCAGGCAGGACTAACCAGTCCCACCCCATGCATTTCCATGGGGCGCTGCTGATGCTCAGCTTGGCCCTGGACTGTCTCAGATGGATGGTTCGTCTCCAACACTATGTGGGTTATGGCAGGCCTGATTTATGAGGAAACCAGACTTCACGGTGTCTATAGAGCCTATTTTTGGAGAGGAGGCTCCTAGCTTGGAGAAAATATTAAAGTATCTTTACATCGTTTCAGCAACTCCTTTCTTTCCTTCTCTCCTCACTCCCTGTCCCTCATGGCCTGTCCCAGCCACTCCAAGAATTCAGCATTAGGCTCCAAGTAATATCAACAGCAAAAGCTGCAATATAGAGACTATCCATTATATATATCCATTATATACCCATATCCATCAGCTCTGGCTCCTCTGTGGACCCTTACCCACTCCCATCAGTTCTGGTGTGAGCGATTAAGGACTGCACCATTAGTCTCCACTGCTTTGTGGATACTGAAGTATTATCTGGAAATTAAAAGGCATGTGGTTTGGTTTTTTTTTTTTTGAGGGGGTGGGGGTGACACAGACAAACAGGAATACTTCCTACTGCAAACAGTCCTCTAAGTCTTCAGCATCACCTTGGGAGAACTTCAGTTATGTCCCAATCTTTGAGCTACACTGAGAAGTGGGAATCTTGTGGCTGATATAGCTGAGCCATTACTTTAAAGATAAAAATGTTTAATGTACAATAGCAAGTCATGTGATGACTATCCAAATAAACAACATTTTCTTCATTTTTACATTCCCAGAAGCATAGAAATTAATGGTCACTCTAGCACAGGAATCAGCCAATTACAATGCCATACTCTGTAAGAGTAGGTTTTATTCCAAAAAGAGAAAACGAAGCTTAAAAATGCTCAGAGACACTTAGTGGTTTCTGATCACTACTTTGAATTCAATTTACCTTCACTCCATTAGTGCTACATCAAGAAAGATGCGGAGTTTACACTTGTATTTAACTCTGAGTATAGGCAAGCTAGCTTGCCATTTCAGAAATGAGGATGGGAAGAACCAAGAAGGCAGGTATAAAGATCTTTTTTTTTTTCCCCCCATGGGAGTGTGGGGGGATTAAAAATAAAGACTAATGAAATCATCACAGTTAGGAAGCTTCTGAAATGGGATACTTCACCTGTCTCCTCTCTCAGACACAGATACTCGGTGCACTTGCAGCAATCAAAAATGCAAATAGCTTTTGAAACCAAATCAATAATGGAGGAACATTTCAGACAACAAACATTTCTTGGACAGCAGCTTCTGCTGATAAAGGGCAGAGCTGCCCACAGGCAAAACAACAGGCAGGAGCAGGAAGCAGCCATGGTGACCCATCCTGCACCCACCCGGTTCATTGCATCTGCAGCAAACACAGGCACCCCCTACAGTGGGGCTTCACTCTTGTGCCACTGCCTCCCAGAGGTGATGGCTGAAAACAAGTCACACATTGGAGCATGGGATAAATAATTTTGCTAGTTAATAGTGAGGAACAATGCCTGCTAAATGCTGTTGCTTTATAAATATGAAACAGCAAATAACATGCTTGTATAGAGGTAACAGCAGGTGAATTCATCCTTGATATTACATCCAAACCACTTTCTTCCATGGCATATGTGACTAGAGATATATAGCTATGTGCTTAAGTGTGCTGTCAAGGATATAAATCCTGAAAATGATGGGATATTCCAACCATAAAAGTAAGGCAGAGTAATAAGGTGAAACCCGAGGAGAAGTCATTGACATTTTTTTTTATCCTTCTTACTAACAGGCAGGGAGCTACATCTTGTTAGATGAGATACAAGCAGCATAACACCAACTAAGAGAGCTGTCTAGCAGAATGACAGGAGGCTGATGAGGGCTGCGTGCAGCTGAGGTCTGTCTAGGTTGCTCCCACCTCCTGCCCCAGGAGCTGGTTCAGCTGACCAGGAGCAGGACTGAACCCTGAAGCTCTCCTCTCATTAAACCACACCCAGGATAACACTATATGAAAACTCCAAGAAATGTGCCATTTCTTGATTTACATTAGCAAGCATTTTGAATATAGGATAAAAACTATACAGATGAAAAATAGTCTTGTTTTTTCAAATACAGGTAAAAGATAATCAGGGGAGTGTTTAGGGGCAGAGAAATGACTTACAAAGAAAGAATCGTTGGAAGAAGAAGCTGGTACCTGAGATGCCAGAGATGAGAATTTTGTTTTCAGCCTGTCGAGTGACTGCAGAGGTGCCAGTTACAGTGATGGCCTGACAACATCATATTTGTGTTACTGAAGCTTGCCACAGATTCAGTACAGCAGAACACTGCCCAGCAGCTTTCAATACATTGTTTTACCTATTCATAAGCAGGAGTCAATGAGGGAAGTTTTGCAAAATATTTTGAGAGATGAGGAGGAAGTCTTCATTCATCTTTTATCAAAGCTTATGGAAAAGCAACCCTGTAATTTTAATAGGTAGGATAAAGCCCTGACCAATTTATTATTTGTAATGACACATAATACAAGATTAAAAGCAGGTAATTACAGCAACATTTAAAAATTAATCTTACATATATGGGGGAGATCCCAAAAGAATCATATGTTTAAGAAGCAACATTCTAGTATTCCAAATCTGTGTTTATATGCTAAAAAACAATTTCCCAAGTATGTACTATAAGAATATTCATTTTGCTTCTAGCCCAGCACTAAGGATACTATTTTCCTAATAAACAGATGTTAGAGGTCCAAGGTACACTTCTCATTAGTGCAACCCAAAGCATGTTATTTTCTGAAAAGGAAAACCAAACACGTTATTTACCCATGAATACTGCAGCACACAGATCAACAAAGAACAGCAGCCTACCTCCCCACTACCACAACAAACATCTAGAACTGTCTCACCCCTGTGCTGGGATTTTATCTGTGATAAAGAGCTTCCAACTGCTGGGTCAACCTAACACCTCTCTGCCAGCCAAATGTTAATTACCATCATCTGAGTCTCACTTGCTCCTCCTTTTCCCTCCCGTGCTGAGCAGCTGTCTGCTATTTTGCTGTTTGCAGCGGTGTTAATTGAACTGACTTCCGAGGAAGGTTCCTGTCATTTGGTCATTGCCACCACACTGTGGCTGCTGTGTTCAACTAGGTGTTTCCTGAAGCTGAGCCACCTTTGCACTACCCTATCTTAAGTATTGCTTATTCCAGCTGATCCAAAAGAGGCAGTATCACATACTTCAGGGGTTATTTCCTCCAACCTGGGAGTACTGCTGGGTAGAGAGATGGATTACTGCTGACTATCTTCACAGGGGTATGTTGCGATCTAGGAGGTGATCACTGTAGACTGTGTGCTAATAATTCATCAGAAGAGTAGGATCGGTGTCTTTTCAATTAACAGAAACACTCTGACTGCTGCTAGCCTGGGCTGGTCATAACAGAGCATCACCATTCCTTGCAGTAAAAGTAACTCCGAGGTACAACACATAATGAATGCATTTTGTCAGGAGCTCAGAGGCCTGCTAAGAAGTACGGTAATGCTGAGAGAATAAAGTAACAGCAGGAGAGCTCTCGACACAAAGATCTCATCCTTCCCATTAGGAAGCTGATCCACAAACACAATCTGTTAAAACTACCCTGGCCTTTTGGAAGAAGAGTATTTTGGGGAGCATTTTAGAGTGGAAACATACCATGAACTGTTGGATCTTGCTGGTAGACTAAAATTCTTCAGATAGAAGGAAAAAAAAGTAGAGATGGTGGGCTGGGCTCTCATCTTGCATGGCCACATATTCTGAACATGCTGCTCTGCTTACATCTCTGTGTCCCTTGGTTGTTATTTTTCTGCCTCCAAAGTTTTTCTACATTCTCAGTGAAAGCAGTATGAATAATTTTCAATCAACATAATATCTTCCTGAGAACTAGAATTTTGAGGAAAATTAGTCATTTTTTTAATGTTGTATGAACTAACTGAATGCTAACAAAAATTATAGAAATAAGGTTCCAACAGCAATGTAGGTCTTCTGAAGTATCTTAAATAGTTTCAGCTGTTTTACAGTGCTCCTTTTACAATGAGCAGACACACATTTCCTAAACGACAAATCTGAGTAGCAGAAAGCTGTATCGTACGTATCAGCATGCAACAGACTGTGGTTGAAATCTTCAGTACAGACCCTGGCTGGAGCAGAGGAAGTCAGTGGAAACTTTGGCACTGATTTTAACAGAACTGGGTTGTGAACTTGAACGTTCCCACTTTGTGGCTTCTGAGATGCTTTTTGTAGGGAGCAGAACAACTTTAAGAGCTGTGGGAATAAGCTAAGCTCCTGTATGTACTTGCATTAGCTTCCGAGTTCAGTCAGCAAAAGCTGTGTGCACTTCTGAAAATCAGAGCCACCACAGACCAGCTCCTTCCCTCTGACGTAGTACTGCCATCCAGGGCAATAGTCCCACCCCAGGCTGGCTGAAAGGCTGAACTTTTCAAGTACATCCTAGTTAGAGGAAAACAAAAACTTCTATTTCAGAACTGGAACTCCCTGAAAAGGCTGAGACACAAGCAACAGTATGGTGTTGCCCTGGGCTGGGTGTTGCTTCCCTGCAGCACAGCAGACTGGAGCAATTACCACTAACAATGGAAGAAGCAGGAGAAAACCAGCAAAGAGAAGCCAAAGGCTACAATGAAGCAAGTCAGGAGGGAAAATCCACTAACAGATGATTGCGCAAAATGGAATTTATTCTTACGCTCTTTTTCTTTTACAGCAGGAAATTGATAGCTCACTGCTTGCATGCACAGCAGCTCCTGCCAGAATTGCTAAGAAATGGGGTAAGAACTATGAGCAGAATTAGCAGTTACTCTGTACAACTCCTTCATCACATATGGGGTGAAAGTATTCCCCATCAGCATTTCTTTGCAGTAGGAATTGGAGAAACGGCTTCCAATTAATTTTCTCCATTTCCTTCCCCACATCCCCATGTGTTTGCTCCATTTCCCAATCCTCATGTCTTTGCTGGCATGAGAAAATCAGCAGATGCTGCCCAAGCTGTGAAGATCCCTGAATCCCCTCTGTGCATCACATTCATGAACATCTCACACATCTAAATCTTCACGTCATCTGCGCTGCAGAGAACTGCCCTGAGCTAACCCTGTTGCGCAAAGCTTTAAACCCAGTGATTTTCAACAGCGGCAGACAGGGGTCAGGATAAATTTGCAGACAAATAAAAGTGCACTGTTATGAAATATATCACTCTTACTTACAAAAATTTCCAGGAGCAAAATCTACTGGGACAGTCCTGAGATCCGGAGATCTCTGCAGCCTGCCTTGACAGATGTGCAAAGGACATACAGCTGCTTCCTAGCAGGAGATGCCAAACCCCAAATTCCAGTCCTGGATTTTTTCTGCCGAAAAGCACAAATATAAACAAAGGAAAGGCTTTGACAAAAAAGAAGGAAAAGCGCAATTGATAACATGTATTTAAAAGAATTACAGGACTAATATTTTTCAAGACTTCAGTTTTCCAAAAATCATGTAGGACCAAGAATCCCAATATCTTTCAGTGAGACTTGGTGCTAAAGGTTCAAAAATGCTTTTATATTAGATAACAAAATGATTTAAGCACCGGGGAATAGGGAGGGTCTATGACATTACAGAACTATAAGGGGATTTTTGGACTTAACAGGATCAATAGACATCAGTATTTTTTTTAAACTTTCCTAAACATAAATATCCTACCTACACTGAAAATAAATAAATAAATAAATAAAAATAAATAATAAAAAAATCCCACTGATTTTGCTTGCTTTAAAAAGCAAAACTAAAATGACAGCAGGTTTGGGGCCAGATTTTGGGGTTTCATCATCCAGCTTCACCAACTGAGGCATTTCAAAAAGGATCCAGATTGTCAAGCCTCAGAGCAGCATGATTGTTCCTATGAAACAAACAAAAAAAAAAAAAGTACATTTGCAGATGCTCAAAGCTGAGCACTACTGTAAATTCTGCTACATTACTAAACAGCTTACACAACGGCTGAGCAGTTGTGAATGTCAAACCCCACCTGTCAGCACCAAATATTTTTCAAAATGTAATCTAATCTAAGATAACAAATGAAATGGTCCTAGGGCTTCTGCATAGAGAATTTGAGGCCTGAATAAAATATATGATGAACCTGAAAGGCAGACTCTTACTGACTGCAAAATGCTCAAAAGAAATCCTAGTAAAATTTCTATTACTCTTTTTTTTTTTGGGGGGGGGGGGGGATGGAGGGACAGGGAGCAGTTAGAGGAGAAATGTATTAACCTAGGGATAGCAAAATAATGAAGTGTAAGGAATTATCTCATGGCACAAATGCTGCACAGGTCAATGATATCACATTACCCACTGTGCTTAGATCCTCAGTTACTGACACTATTTATCAAATTATCCTAGTCTCCTGAGAGTAGTAGCACAGATTTATTTATTTTTTATGCTTACAGTCTAAAGCCAAGGCAATTAACCTTTTTGGTGCCTGGTGCCAAACAACTTTTTGCAAGTTTTCTATTTTTTTGCTAGTCAGGAGCAGTCTTAATCACCTTCTATATCCGATCAGACATCTCATCATTGAGAACTAGAGAGGAACTGGCAGAACGAAGACCATGGAGAGTGCTGGGCACCATCCCAAAGCTGCTAGGTGTCCCGGAGCTATGCCTGCAGTCGTCCTGCTCTCCCTTACAGCTAGCTTAATATGGGAGGGCCTGAAGGTGAATGGCCAGGAGATGGCCAGGACTGCCATGAGGTCAACCTCTGTGGCTGTTTCTGACACCCATTACACAGAAACAGCTCCCCAAGCATCAAAGAAAGCTGTAAAGAAGGGTGTTTTTTTCACTCAGTGTGGGAAGTGTGCTGGAAAGAGTCCTCAGGTCAGTTTCCAACATGCCTTGCAAGCCTCGTTGCCTGTCTGCTGTATTGCTTCCTTGCTGTGCTCACCTCCCACTACAAACATGTTATTTTCCCTTGGTGGCAGCCAGTAGGTGACTGCCTGTGAGAGGGAAAACACCACTTTATTTGGGAGATACAGAACCTGCCTAAGAACAGAAGAGTAAAGTGTGGGGAAGATTTAGGGGATGACGCAGAGAGTAAATGCCAGAGCAATTACCTTCTGAAACATAAATTCGGATCATTTATACACACTGTCAAATTATGACAGATAAACGGGCCACCTAAAAAGAAAGACCTTTTAATTTAAATAAAAGGTTTGCCTTCAGGGAGGACCAGCCAGCTGGTATTTTGTATTTCTAGCACATTTGCCACTGATGTTTTCTTTGAAGCTTTATTTTCTCCGTTGTCAGCAAAATTACTGGCACCACTCAGCACACGTAACACACCTCACACAGATCCGTCCCGCACAAACAGAGGTGACTGTCACGTTTGAAACGGCTGCCCCTGCAAAAGGAGTCCCACAGGGAAATTTTTATATCCGGCTGGAAAGTAACACGTAAAACAATCTGGATACAGCTTAGTTGCCCATAATGAGGTAAGCTGGTGGTTTTTCAGAACGCTTACATGAACCAGCCTTTCATATTTTAATAAGCAGGTGCAGAAAGAAAGAATGAAAACTTTCCAGTTTATTGGGATACATCAAAATGTGTGTTGCAAAGGATGCAGGAGGCAGTCATATGGCTTAAAATTACAGCTTTGGGAAATTCATCTCCAAGGCGGTTGAAAAGGGGCTCCAAATGGCTTGCTTTGGGTGTCTGAAGTCTGTGGTATGCCTTTTTTCCCCTCCCGTTATTCCTATACTTCCTAGAGATCTGTATCCAGCAGCCACTTCTATTCTTTGTAACCTCTTGTCAGAGGGACTGTCATCTTACTCAGTGCCACTGGCCCTGTCCCACCGATGTGGATATTAAGCATACTGTGAATGCAAGCGGTGAATAATAAAGCCTGATAATCTGTTTTTTGATATAAAGTATGCCTGAGGATCCGAAAGGCAGGGAATGATGCAGTGCATTAAATTTCTCTTTCCCTGTGAATTGGCTAAATCTTAGTGAATGCTGGACCAATTTTCAGCCACTTCAAGTGAAAAGGATCAGAACGCATGGACTGTTGTTTCTAGAAGGTGATAGCTGTTAGCAGGAGTCTTTTCACGTCTACTCTTGACTAAATATGGTAACTTATGCTGGAATGGCTTCTGTAAAGATGCACGGTACGAACAGATTGTATTTATCATTTTAAAAAGGCAATGGAAAAATCAGACATAGTACCAACTACTGAAAAATGCATAGGAGTCATTTTCTGTTCTCTTTTGTTTTGCCTTTAGGGAAGTACAGACAGGAAATTCAGAGGGGTCAGCAAGACAGGCTCTGTTAGCACCTTTTAAGACAAAATGCTTATTCATTTCAACACAGAATTTGACACATTTAGGAGGATTTCTATGCTAAATCAACATGTCTAATGTGATAACTACACTTCCAAAGCTGGCAGATGTCTAGAGACACATGGAAGAAGCTTGCATAATTCACTGAAAAATCCCAGAGCTTTTCAAGTTGACCCGTAAGGCTGTGAGGGAGGATAAAGCCAGATAATCTTTGTAATATGGCACAGAAATCAGTCTTCACTCCCTTCATCATATATCATCTACCATAAGCTATTTAGGAACCTTCTCAACAACTTAACTGCAAAAATGGACTTTAAATGCTTGTTAGTTTTGAGCTCAAATATTAACATGCTTTAGCTCATTGTGTCAAAGCTACCTGATCAAAGAAAGGATCAGGAAAAGACATCATTATTTAAAATTAACGTTCACCTTCTCCTCTGCATCTTCCAAGCTAGACATCTACATTTTTCCATCTCAGAGCTCCCATTTTATATACTTCATGTTAAGCAAAGTATGGCACAGTAAAGCATTCAGTAAATGCATTAATAATGCAGGAGTCGTTTTCAATCTTGTATCTCCTAGGCGGCAAAATTCTTGGAAGTTAGTATGTCAGTGGCTAATAATTGCTGAGAAACACGTGGATCCATTTGAGGTACAATCACAGTCCACTCTTGATAAGGTTTATCGGCTTTGCTCAGGTCCAACAGCCTGCACAAATCAGCCTGGAGGGCAGGATTTAGCATAAAGGATCACTCTTTTGTTTTCTCCCCCTTAAGAATCACTGAACACAGAATAACTGCTTCTGTTTCTGTGATTTTATTTTTTATTTTTTGTGGCAACAGAAAATATATTTTCTGGGAAGATCTGTTAATGTTTCAGTTACTTTTATCTTGACTGCCAGTTGCTGTTGAAAAGTCTGGACTATCCTGTTCTGTGCTTTTTGTACCGATTTGCTCTAGTGTAAAAGTTCTCATTCTTTGTGTAAAAAACACTTCTTACACCTACACGAGGGTCGCTGTTCGCAGAAGAGAAAGCAAGAATGGAATGGGTATTAAGTTTCCTGGACAGTCTGGATAGTCTTAGTTTCCTAGAACTAAGCATGAGAGGGGAGAAAAGGAGGTATCTCACTTGTTTCTGTACTCCTGTGGGAACGTCTGGATTTTTTACCATCTTCTGAAGCTCTTGGCACCTGGCTGCACTGCACAACTGCAGCATCCAGATGTGAAGCAGCTGATTCCCTTCACACGTGGAACTGGTGCACTGCTGTCTGGTGAGCAAACCCTTGTAAAACGACCCAAGTAGCCCTCCACCAAAGCAAAACCTAGATTTAGTCATGGGTTTCTGTTCCTGGCTGTGCCTACTAGAAGCTCTGCACTCACAGCCTGTCCTTAACGTTTTTCAGGTACCTCGTTTCCCACACTGTTTTTAATATCAAAATTATTTTAATTGACTGGACGTGTGCTTGAAAGCCAGAGATGCACTGAGATATCTTAAGCAGACTAACAATTGCACACAAACTTCCCTATGCTGAAAGTAGAAAGAGAACTAGGGGATGGTCTCATTTACCCTAGCCTTGTCATGACTCCTTTCTAGGTACCTGCTTAATGGCCACAGCTGGGGACTACGCTGGCCTTGAACCACAGGTTCATGAGAGCACAGCTGCTCTCATGATGTTATGAAGGAACTACATTTCACAGGGAGTTGTACTTTGAAGGAGCTGCTGGTCTGCCCTCCTGTTCCTGCCTGTCCTGCAGAAAAGGTGTTAGCACACCTCCCTCCTTCCACTGCCTCAAGTCGCAGCTTCTCTTTCTTCCTCCTTTGGTTTTGCTCACAAATGATTTCTACTCTTTCTCCTGAGAAATTCTCAGTAATCTCTTTCCAGGCACTTCAGAAAGGCTGATAAATTCCTACAAAGACCAAATTTTCTAATAGGAGAATATCTTGTTGGCCACTGACTGCTCTAGGAAGCATACTTTGCAACTTGAAGATAAAATGAAACAAACAATTAAAACCAGGAAATTACAATTATTCCAGCTTTGCTAAATTTGAGAGCAAAACCTCCCCAGCATAAGACCTAAATAATTTAGTTCACAACATGCATAGCTGAAGGCTCTCCCCAGATCAGCTCTCCTATGACTTAGCTGGGCTCAGGGGTCTGTTCTTAATTTACTCGCTGAAGGCTGCATGTTGGACTTTTCAAAGGACAGTGATTGCTTACAGTTCCCAACGACTTCAGCGCTGGCTGCAGGGCACCACAGGTCCTGCAGAAGCAGGTCACACTGTTTTCTTTAACCCTCTCAAATCTATGCAATCATAGCCGAGAATGATCTTAAAACTGGTTGAGGGCTAATTAGAAGTGAAGCAGCAATCACACGGAAATAGCTGCTGTAACCTTGACCATTTGGTGAGCTGCCTTTTATTTTAACTCGTGTTTCAGCCCCGGCACACACGACATCTTATGGCTGCCATGTTCCAGAGCAATAAACGCACTGCAAACCTTTAAAGGAAAATAAAACTGTGCTGCTAAAAGGCAACCTTATTAAAAGCTTTATCTCTGTGGGCATAAATCTGAAGGTTTTAAAATCTCTTTGCCTCCTTTCTCTCTCATCACCACCTTCCCTCAGCATACTCCCTTGCAGTGTGTTTGGAGAGCAGCTTTTTACTCGGGCAGATGATGACAGGACAAGGGACAATAGTTTTAAACTAAAAGGGGGGAGACTTATATTAGACATTAAAAGGAAATTCTTTACTCAGAGAGTGGAGAGGCACTGGAACAGGTACCCAGAGAATGGCTTTGGGAAGCCTGGTCTAGTGGGTGGCATCCCGGCCCATGGCAAGAGTGTTAGAACCAGGTGATCTTTTAAATGGACTTTTAAGTCCCTTCCCACCCAAGACATTCTGTATTTCTATGGTTCTCCCTGAGTCTTTGGCTCAGCTCAGTTTCCCCAGTCCCCCTTCCCATACTGAGGATCCTTTTTTTTCCTCTCCTTTGGCATATCAACTATAACTTTTGCAGCAACCCTACACTTTCTTTTTCCCTTCTGTGAACTGAACAGGCTCAGATCAATCTCCTGGTGCCAGATGCACTGTCTGAGCGATGTTTCTTTGATAAATTCATAGCTGCATTAGTTGAAATGTCGTCAAAAGTTGTGGCAAGAGGTACCAAAGGCAGAGCAGAAGGCACATGAGGTTGTCTGGCTAGTGGTGCAGCTAAGCTCTCTTATCTATGCCAAGGGCTCTTTTTTGATAAAAACTTGGCAGTACTGTCCGATCTGCTGGAAGATGCTATTTCTAAGGCAGAACATTTCCAGTTGCTGCAGCCATCCAAGGAAGGAGAGGGAGGAAAGCCAAGTGAAATTCTTTTTTTCATGAGGAAGGAAATGAATTTGCAATTTCTTATTTACCAGTGCATTCCTTACCATGAACTGTGAGCGTAGGATCTGCAGCCTCAACGCCGCTAGGATCTGGCAGTCAAATTGGAGCTCCCTTGTGGGTCCTTTTGGAGGATCAAACCCTCAGGAGAGGGCCACTGGGTCATTTGGAGGGAGAGATCTGATTTATAAAACCCGTAATTCTCACATGCAGTGTAAAACAAACAGTTCCATCCCAAAGCTGCAGCTTTAGTGAGAGCAGTAACTTCCTGTGGGAGTTCTCTGAAATTTGCAGGCTGAATTGAGCCATTTATCTGCCCATCACTCTGTGTCCTGTGCTTTAATAAACATGCTTCATATTTTGTTCTGCTCCTGTCCTCAGCTGCTGTCAACAGGCAAAGCATTATTGATGTTCTCAGGAGAGCCAGGGTGTGAGTGCTTTGACCATGAGTGCAAATAAGGGCAAAAAAGGGCTCACAGGCCAGTAGTCCATTATTCTGCACACCACAAAGACCAACAGCTGGCAGAGGAGTATGAGAACAGGTACTCTGTGACACTTTTACCACCCTCCAGTAAATTCTTGGCTGAGTTACACCTGAGGTATATCATGTCACCAGTGAAAGGTGTTCAAATGTGAAAACAGGTATTAGCACATCTTGAGGGCCTTATGGTGTTTCCAGTAGTAGTACCTCTGTGCTGTTTCAGTGTAGGCATAAGCACACACTCACATTGAGCTCAGCCTGTAATAGCAGCAGGAACTAGGCATATCGAGGTTCCACAGCACTAAGTTGAAGTGGAAAATAAATGATTTTCTACCAGGCCAACATCTGAATAACGATCAGCTCCACTCCTCTCTTGTAATGTATGTGTTCATTTTGAAGAGCAAAGTATCTTGTATGTATTATGTGCCTGGCATCTTTAAACAGTACATATTTGTCTTCTGGCATGAGAAGACATGGCTACTGGTGCTTGAAAACGGTCAATGCCTTGAGTGAATTTGGGCTGTTTGTTCCAAAGCTGCAACTAATCCAGGCCCCACAAGATGCTGAACACCTGAAGCTCTTACTGACCTCTCCTTTGTTAACAAAACTGCGCTGCCCACGGTGCAGAGCTTCAGCATTACCCACACCTTTGCTAAAGCCTCTATGATGCCTGGTTAGTTGCAGCCTACTTGAAATCTGATCATGGTACATACTGGAGAAAGTGTTCACTGTTGATTGTTGATTCTGTCTCCCTTGGTCATTAATCTCCCAGGTGTCATTTTCCCAAAATGAAGTAGGAATGCCTTTGAGTTACACATATGAGCCACTTCTGTGTATTCACAAACTCAATGGTGTACCAGTGCATCACCTACTGAATATGCCCCATTTCTTTCAACTAACTCATACCCTACTCCGAATTTAACCTATTGAGTACAAATAATCACCTAGATCAAGAATATGCAGGCCCTTCAGAGAGTGTGAATCTGCTGCAAAAGACTGAAGAGATTTTCATATGCACCTACCCGTGAATTGTTGCTGTTTGTAGTAGATATCCTGTCTGCAGGCGGACTACTCTGACGAGGCTCCCTCAATAAGATGCAGCCTACGCCGGCATCTGGTACCCTGACAGGCAGCAAGACTTTGATGCTCCAAGGATCTGGTAGCTGGTGTCCCTGTCTACGACTCCTCAGGCAGTCTGCAAACAAATGTTTGAACCATAACAAGCAATTAGGCACCAGCATGACTCTGTTAACTACCGGCAGTGAGACACGCCTGTCTTGCTGTGTTGCTGACTGCTATGCTTTCAGGGTAGTTGATCTGCAGACAGGGACACAGAGGTTTTATGTGTGTTAATGAAAGCTAATAAATGATAATAAACAACCAAATAAAAGCAAGATTATACTGGCCTGCTCCGCAAATTCTGTCCTGGAAAGTGGACCAGTTTCAACAGGAAGTAATGTGAAAGCCAACACTCCAGAGCAGCCCCTGGCCCTGCTGTTTTAAGGCAGTTTTCTGACTTTGCCTGTCTGTCCCGCCACCGGGCAGCTGGCAGGCAAATTTGTCTTGTATTTTCTCCATAAGGAAGAGACCTTACAATACTTTCTGGGAATATTCACCCATACTTCCCTTTTTAGTTACTTACTTCATATAATTCTCCTCTGTCATCTAATTGAAGGGACAAAAATCCTTGCCTTTAAGGTACCTGTTGGCTGTGTAAGAGTTCTGTACAGTTATGGCACTCATTTTTCTCTTGGAACCTTAATTTTTTCACCTTTTGTTTTTATTTTCCTTCATCCACTGTTTCATTACTCTACCTTCCTTCCTTTTCCAAACGTCATTCAGTCTTTTCCCTCGCCTATCTGCCCTCCCAGATGACTGACCTTTCACAGAATCACAGAATTTCTAGGTTGGAAGAGACCTCAAGATCATCAAGTCCAACCTCTGACCTAACACTAACAGTCCCCACTAAACCATCTACACGTCTAAACATCTAAACATCTTTTAAAGACCTCCAGGGATGGTGACTCAACCACTTCCCTGGGCAGCCCGTTCCAATGTCTAACAACCCTTTCGGTAAAGAAGTTCTTCCTAACATCCAACCTAAAACTCCCCTGGCGCAACTTAAGCCCATTCCCCCTTGTCCTGTCACCAGGCACGTGGGAGAACAGACCAACCGCCACCTCGCTACAGCCTCCCTTCAGGTACCTGTAGAGAGCGATAAGGTCACCCCTGAGCCTCCTTTTCTCCAGGCTGAACAAGCCCAGCTCCCTCAGCCGCTCCTCGTAAGACTTGTTCTCCAGGCCCCTCACCAGCTTCGTAGCCCTTCTCTGGACTCGTTCAAGCACCTCCATGTCCTTCTTGTAGCGAGGGGCCCAAAACTGAACACAGTACTCGAGGTGCGGCCTCACCAGAGACGAGTACAGGGGGACGATCACCTCCCTAGCCCTACTGGCTGCACTGTTTCTTATACAGGCCAGGATGCTGTTGGCCTTCTTGGCCACCTGAGCACACTGCTGGCTCATATTCAGCCGACTATCAACCATCACTCCCAGGTCCTTCTCTGCCTGGCAGCTCTCCAACCACTCATCTCCCAGCCTGTAGCTCTGCTTGGGGTTATTGCGCCCCAGGTGCAGGACCCGGCTCTTGGCCTTGTTGAACTTCATGCAGTTGACCTCGGCCCATCGGTGCAGCCTATCCAGATCCTCCTGCAGAGCCTTCCTACCCTCGAGCAGATCGACACACGTACCTAACTTGGTGTCGTCTGCAAACTTACTGAGGGTGCACTCAATGCCCTCATCCAGATCATCAATGAAGATATTGAAGAGGACCGGCCCCAGCACCGAGCCCTGGGGAACGCCACTAGTGACCGGCCTCCAACTGGATTTGACTCCATTTACCACGACTCTTTGGGCCCGGCTATCCAGCCAGTTTCTAACCCAACGAAGCGTGCGCCAGTCCAAGCCAAGAGCAGCCAGTTTCTTGAGGAGAATGCTGTGGGAAACGGTGTCAAAAGCCTTGCTGAAGTCAAGGTAGACCACATCCACAGCCTTTCCCTCATCCACCCAGCGCGTCACTTTGTCATAGAAGGAGATCAGGTTCGTCAAGCAGGACCTGCCCTTCATAAACCCATGCTGACTGGGCCTGATCGCCTGCTTGCCCTTCAAGTGCCGCATGATAACTCTCAAGATAATCTGCTCCATGAGCTTCCCTGGCACTGAGGTCAAACTGACAGGCCTGTAGTTCCCCGGGTCAGCCCTCCGGCCCTTCTTGTAGATGGGCGTCACATTCGCTAGCCGCCAGTCAGCTGGGACCTCCCCCGCTAGCCAGGACTGCTGATAAATGATGGATAGTGGCTTGGCCAGCTCCTCTGCCAGTTCTCTCAGTACCCTCGGGTGGATCCCATCCGGCCCCATCGACTTGTGCACATCCAAGTGCCGTACCAGGTCACCAACCATTTCTTCATGGATAGTGAGGGCCACATCTCTCTCCCCATCCCCTTCCACCAGTTCAGGGTACTGGGAATCCAGAGAACAACCGGTATTGCCGCTAAAGCCTGAGGCGAAGAAGGCATTAAGCACCTCCACCTTTTCCTCATCTCTTGTAACTAAATTTCCCCCCGCGTCCAGTAAGGATGGAGATTCTCCTTAGTCCTCCTTTTTGTGTTGATGTATTTATAAAAACATTTTTTGTTATCTTTAACGGCAGTAGCCAGATTGAGCTCCAGATGAGCTTTGGCTTTTCTAATTTTGTCGCTGCACAGCCTCGTGATATCCTTATAGTCCTCCCTAGTGGCCTGCCCACTTTTCCAAAGATTATAAACCCTCTTTTTTCTTCTAAGCTCAGGCCACAGTTCTCTGTTCAGCCAGGCTGGTCTTCTTCCCCACCAGCTCGTCTTTGGGCACGTGGGGACAGACCGTTCCTGCGCCATTAAGATTTCCCTCTTAAAGAGGGAAAATTTGGTTTGCAGAGAAGTCTGTAAGTTGGATCCGGCAGATCCATAAGAGGAGCTGCTTTCAGAAGCCTCTCACATTCACATTTCACTCTTTTCCCCAAGCTTTTTGCTTCTGATGACCAGCATCAATTCAGACAGGCAGGGTGCAAGTACAGTCAACCAGGGATCTAACTCGAGTTTCTGCAAAAGATTTTGATAGGCCTCAACTGTTTTAAAGAAGTTGCTTACAATGCATCTATTATTTACCTCTGAAATTTTAGACCTCTAGCAAAAACATAACATTTTTAAGATTCTTGATTTTACTTTAGTGAATTTGAGCCCTTCCAAACACGTTCATAATGGACAGCTCTATTTCAACTGGTCCTGGAAACAGTTATCAGTCTGGTTTGTGAGCAGAAACTACCAGGTGAAAGCAGGAGCAAAATCACTCTCCTAAGTAAGTAATGGGACCTGAGCCATTACAAACAAATAATCGTACTCAGTTTTCTTACATTTCTTTTCTTAGCGCGTACTGCCAATTAGTTTTCCTGTGGGGGAAGGATTTAGGATGTGTTCTGTAATGGCACTGAAAGTGAACATTAACAATTAATGCAATTCATTATCACACTATTTTAAAATGAGCGCAAATTGTTTTTTGATGGGTATCTAAACCCATCTGATTTGGAGTAACTAACAGCAACGTACCTCTTTGTGGTGCTTAGCATTTACTGAAATAAAAATGCACTGTTCTAAAATTTATGAGAATTGAATTCAAAGTTTTAATGAACTTTCCAGAAAGGGCAGATCTGGGGAGCAGGCAGTTTAGGCTGGGATTCTGACACACTAATTGGCATTCAGGAGAAATATGTTATTCCAAGACAGTTATTAGGGTCCATTAAGGCCATTTGAAGTACCAAAACAAAAGTGTGTAATTAATATGAATAAACACATAAAAATTTGGTATTATGCAGTGTGTCTCAGTTATCAGAAGTCCCATTGTTACTTTACTGAATCAAAGGCACTCACCAGCTCTGACCATCTATTGACAACCTCACAATCAATTAGTATATTGTTACTGGTTAATACAGGAGTTACAGGAAAGCCATCATAAGGAAAAATAAATGCAACCAGGAAATAAATAATTATTGAAAGTCCCAAACTTGCTAATGGCTACTTCTAATTAAATATAAATGGATGAGAAATGTCTAGCTCTACTCTTTTTGTTGGATCACCACAGGGTAACAAAGTGATAGATCACTTCACACATGCAAGCAGTCTTTCTGTAAGAAATAAGCCAGACGATCAATTAACTTACTTGCATTCTGCTAAAGGAAAGGGATTGAGATCAGTTTGAGAGACGAGCTCAGAGATCTGAAGCTAAACTCTGGTCACAGTTTATACCATTGCAAATCCAGCAGGACTTACTGGAGCTGTGCAAAGAACCACATCAGAAAATCATGAATACCTCCTCTCTGTCAAGCTGAGTCATTAACATAATGGATTATACTGTCTGCACCTAGACGTTTCTGTAGATCTGAAGTTGAAAACACACAAATGGATATTTCTTCTTGCTAATCTGGAGCGATCCCCAGGGTTCAGAAGCTCACTGTGTATATTCAGAACCATTTTAAACTACAGAGTGTGTTGGTCACCAGGGACCAAGCTCTATTGAGAACAGTATGTAGCAAAAGATAGTTCAGTAATATATATCAACTAAATACAACAAGGTGAGCACAGCTGGCTTTTTCCACACTATATAAAAATTAAAACTGAGTAAGCAAGCTGGTTATCTCATGGGAACAGGCTTTAGTTAAATTTCTTGCATCTTACTGTCCTTGCTAACCAAAGACAAAGCAATAATAGATGGAAAACAAACAAACAAACCCTGAAGCATTTATACAATTCAGTAAAAGACAATCATTTCAAGTCTGGTTAGTGGTTCAAATTAATTCTTACTCAATACAAAAGCTTTGGGCATTTTGATTTTTTCTTCTCCAGTTTCCAAGTATTTCTCTTGAAGAAAAAAACTCCTCATGCACAGTTTCCATTTATGCCTTTCATTCCATCTTTACAGTTTTTTTCATCTGGTCTCAGCTGCTTTATTATTTCTTCGTGTTGATTTTGCCATCCAGCAGTAGGTGAATAAAACAGTTTACAATGGTGATTACCATCTGAAAACTAACATTCACGCTAGAAGAGAAAAACATCTTCCTCAGGTTGATGCAAGTCCACCCCCTTCCTCACAGATTTCTGCAGTGCTTTCCCAGTGCAAGGAGAAGCAATTTGTTTGTTTGTTTGAGCTATAATGTTATGCAGGTATGAAGTGGCCCACAAGCACAGGATAAAAGCAAGTGAGCAATTACAGTCAGATTCAAATGCTAGACCTATTTCAGGCACGACTAATCACCGATGCTCCTCTCGCTCACTCCCAATGAGCTAACTTGTGGATTTTTCTGGTGTGATAAAAATCAAAATGAGTATCACCCACTCCTAAATGGTAACACCTTCCTAGCAGCTGTCTGACAGAGAACCCCGCTGACATCCCACATGAAACTGGAAAACATCGCAGTCATCCTTCAAGTGCTAGCACTTAAAAGCTAATTAGAGCCCTGAGCAGACAAACACTTTGTCTAGATTTTAAATCAGTGGAAGCAGAAGTGAAAAAGTGATGGCAGCAGGCTGCAGTTTTCACTTTTGGAGGAGGGAGGCGTTTACAGAGTCAACGCTCCAACTCCCTTTCCTGCAGCAGTAAGCACAGCATCAGGGCACGATGTGCCTCAGCAGCACCGTGAGAAATGTTGGTAGATGGAAACCAAAGATGCCAAACCACCTCCCATGGAGCACTCAGCCCTTCAGCAGGCCATGTTTCTACACGGGAAATATCTCCATGATCCCCGCAGGCTCCTTGCACATTTGCTGTGTTATTTGCCCACCTCTGCTTAAACCAGGAACCTGATAGGGCAGCTGCTGTCTCTCAAGGTGTGTTAGCACAGAACTTGGCCTTTCATCTCAGTTGAGGCTTTTAGCTGCTTCTGTAGGACAAATGGTAACAGATAACCATAATACAGATCCCTCACGGCCTCAGCAACAATCACCTGTCTAGAAGATTAGAGTTTCGGATGTCTCAGCTGAAATTCATTTCTTCCCTTGTTTCTTTATGATTTGCAAGTACTTGTGTCCAAAGAGAAGTAATCAAGAATGGTTCATTTTCTTTTGAAGGAATAGCTGGCTAAAATCCATTTAATCCAAGCTTTTGTGGTTAGCTCGTTTGCAGAATCTTGCATAGGGGCACAGCTTTTGGTTTGTTAAAGTAACAGATAATTAACCAAAGTGACAGGCAAACCTGGGGAATTGGCAAAATTTATATGTAATTCCTCTACAATACTTCTATCGTGCTGAAAGACAGGTAGAAAACACCTTTCACTTGTTCTCTCTGAGCCACCGACTCCATCATTACATCGAGCAATTTAAAAGGTAACTGAAACCATTATTATGGGTACACATAGGAGTGTTCTTGAAAAGCACCCTCCAAGTCTCTTTAATGATTTCTACCCAATAAGCCACTTGCAAAATGTACTTCAAAACCTTTCTGTGAATTCAGGAGTCACAAACAGGGCAGGACTATGAGCCCCAACACGTGAGATGCACAGAACAGATACTGGAAAAGCAGAACTTTGAGAAAACCTCATGCTACCTACTTCCCAGCAGCCCCTCCTCTCCCATCACCTTCAGAAAATGTTAATCTCGGGGCTCACTCAGCCTTTCACTTCTCAAACTGTGAGCAAAGGAGATGCCCCAGAGTTTGGGAAACCATCAAGCAGAACCTGAAGAGGCAATGCTGGGAGCAGATGGGAGGTCCTGTGCCCCATTAGCATCCCCCAAAATAGAGGGACCCTCAGGGATACCCCTCGGTCCATGAAGTGCTCCCTGGGGAGCCTCCTGGCTGTGGAGGACTTGAGAAGCACAATATTAGTAGTGGAGAAAAAGTTACCTACGAGGAAGACTGTATCTGGGTGATGCATCTTGATGTCAGGAAGACAAGCTGATGTGAAGACCGTGAATAAAAACAGAGTGACTAGTGTGGGTAGAAATGTGGTACTACTGCCCTGCTGCACCACTCATGGCTCCCACAACAGGCATCTCGGCAGAACCATGGGCTTTTGCTACATCCCTCTGCAGGCTGGCAGGCTGCTCAGCACCAAGGGAAATTCGGCAATAGTAATCCAACACAGAACAAAGCAGATAAAAAGCAGATAAAAGAGGTCAAAGTGAAGGCCTGCATAGGTCAATACCCTCTAATTGTGAACACAGAGGTGGGCTGCTCTCTGTCCTCCTTATTGTTGTTATTTGTTGTCCCCTGGTATCAGTTGTTTTTTACCTTATTTTACTTTCCCTTTTTGCACTTTCCTGCCCCAAAAGACTTCATTTGTTCCTGAAGTTCATGCCTGGCCATACAAGGAGGATCCAGCAAGGACCACGGACCAGAGGGAAGAGCACAGGAAGGGAGCAAAGACAGAGTTTTCCACAGGGTATTACGTCTGAACCGGACCTTGCCTGTGTTTACAGCATCTGGGTTTACTCTCTCTCTTGAGCTGCGAAGAAGTTTTCCTGCTGTGCATCAAGCCAAGTGTAAATACAGACTGCTAGCCACAACCTGAATCTATAATGAATGACTTCTGAAACTGTTCAGAGATACTCCATGAATATTTTTGCTAGAAATAGGTAATAACTCAGCCTACGAATGCAGTATACCTGGAGATGTCTGCTACACGAGCAGCGAACAGGCACAGGGTGGTAAATCAACCCAACCCTTGTCTCAGTTTTCCAGATAATTCCTAAACTTTCTTTGTAACTTCTGAACATGTGAAATGAGGCCAACGGCAGAAATGCTAGTTAAGAGAATTGGAAAAGAGATAAATGGAAAACCTGTCCTCATATCTTCACTAACAAGAAATTTATAAAAAAGCTTGGAAAAAACTGCTAACATTTCTTTAAGAATGTCATGGAGGAAAATAAAATACTAGGGACTGAGGCGATTCTGAAACTCTTCTTGGGAATTACAGCTGTGCTGTGTGTCTGCAAAGGAGAGCGCTTCAGGGCACAAAGCTGTTGCTTTCCTGCACGCTCAGGCATCCACTCTCATGCTCAGCGTGACACAGCTCGAAATAATCTGCAGAAAGAGAGCTAAAATGATTAAAGCCTCATTTCAGTCCTCCATAAATATATCTATGGTCACGGAAGAATAAAGTGTCTCTCACTGCTTTTCCCTCTGCTCCCACTCATTTCAGTGGGACTGGGGGAGGATCAGGACTTCTGAAAGTAAGGTGTTGCTTGGGCTCCTCCATTTGCAAATTTCTCTTAGTGTCCATAAGCAGAAAAGCTTTACCTTAATCTACACAACACAAAACAAACAAAACACTTCCCCTTCATTTTGACTAGATCTCATCAAAACCAAGCTTTGATCGATCAATATAAAGCAAAACCAGGTAAGAAATTACAAACTGAATATGAACATTGTTTTTAAAAATTATAACAACAGGTGTAAAATCTATTTCCTATGTGGCATCCCTGGTAGAAGTTTTTACTAGTCTTTTGTTATTTCAGTTATTGACAATTCCAGGTAACGAAATTTCAAAGAGTTTTCAGTACCTCACTATAAATGGTAGTGTCTGAAAATCGAAGTAGAATGTGCATCCTGTATTTGCATTCAAGAAATACTGTGTATGCTACTTCAGACAGGCCAGCAAAAAGACTATACTACTAGTAGTAGCTTATGACCCCCAGAAAGCCAGGAGCATGGGCAGGGGAAAGCAACCACCTCCGGAGGGGGATGGTGCTCTGTGAAGCCCTGAGGTCTGTCTGTGAAAACATGATGTGAGTGACTTGCCAAACACAGGGATAACCACATCTCCACCATGACATGGAGCTGCTTTGAGCAAGGGAAGTGGCCCAGGAAAATTTCCTTTCCTGTAACACTATCAGCCTGCAGGGACGTGCAAAAGGACACAAGTCTAGCAAGACAAAGGCTGTTGGTGCCCTTCACCAGGACACATGGAAGGTCCACGCAGCAGCTGTGACTCTGAGTCCCTGCTTTGCTCCAGAGCAGTGAAAGACCACGAGGCGACGGCAGTCCTCGGCAGAAAGCAGCAATCCAGAAGCAACCAGGCATCAGGTATGTTTGCGCTCAGACGATACCCACTTGTCACCTGACTTCCAGAAGTCAGATGCCTGCCTCCTTCACGGCATCTTTGAAAATCTCCCCAAAGCCATTTCTCAGAAGTCTGCAGTTACTCAGCGCTAGTGCCCCCGTTCACAACATTAAGATGGTGAAGTGCATTATTTATGGATTCAAATGGCACAATCTTCCTCCAGAGTTATCATCCCAAAGGGTATAATTGGGATAAAACCCTTGATTGTGTGCTATGGCCTAAGTAACACTTGGCCAGTAAATAACTCTTGGCTTTCAGCCACTTGATCAATAGTCAGAGCTGACTGAAGACTTACCATCAAGCATTCAAGAATAATTAAACATTTCAAAGAAATTAAAAAGTTCATGGAAATACTAGTTTTCCTTAAAATATAGCATTTTTTTAGGTAAAAATAAATAAATAATGGGAATAAAGACATTATTTTAACTTTTTCAACAATGTACAAACTTGTTACAAAAATCATTTCCACTTTTTGTCCTTAATAACCTCATCCCTTCATTAATCCCCTTGTTTAAGTAGATGACTGGCTAACTGAAATGAGGAACTACTACCTGGGAATAGCTCCAGTGCTTATGCTGCTGCCGTCTTGGGAAGGTTTCAGAAGCAGGCTAAGAAAAGGTATTCAGGTTCCAGAAAACATACTTTATAATGTGAAACAGAGGAAATTGGATGAATTTACAGCATCCAAGAGACTCACAGCTTTGATAAACTTCCTGAATCTCTCCACAGTGCCATCACTGAAGTAAGCATACTTGAGTTACCCCCGCACCATTGTAGCTGTGTAGCCACAGTAACACATCACTTGGCTTGTCAATTATCTCTGAGTTAATCAACTCTGAGTTTACACAGCTTTTAGAGCAAATTCTGCAGATAGTGGTTTTGATAAGTTGAATGGGCTTTCTGAGAACTTTCTTCTTGTGAACTTTTAAATCATTTGCTACACTGGAAAGACATTTTCCTCTTTACTTTCATGTCTAAGTAGGAGAGATTCTCCTTTTGAAAAACGTATGAAAAGCATCCTTCTACCCCACACTATGAAACATAAAATTTCAAAAGCCAGTCCTAAAATAGGCCTTGTAGAAGCAGACCCAAGGGCAGGAACTGCAGGACTGAAATATCACATCTGTGAAATAATAGATCAACGGTCACACACACATCTAACTCCCAGTACTAAAGACTTCAGGGGCTGAAGAAAATGGCTCAGGTGCCTGTGACTACGTCTGGATATGCTTCTTTGGACTTTCCAGTTCTGACACCATTTGAATAGAAGGCATCACTGCATCTGAGTTTGTTGGTGCTTTAATTGCAAACTTGTACCTCTCAGTAAACCTTGCACTCTTTCTCATTAGTGGAAGTGTTACTATATTTTCCCTTAAGTATCTGGCATTTGTATTGGCAGGGCTGAGCCCCCAGCATCTCCTGCGAAGTTTTCAATACCTCAAGACATTTAACAGCTTCTGTTTTATTGCTACCAAGCAGTGCTTGGTTTGCGTCTGTTGCCGTCTGTCGGTGTAGGTGGGTGCATTGTTTCTCTGTTCGTAAAATGGAATTACAGCACTTCTTTACATCACAGTTATGTTACTTGGGTAGATGGTCTCAACACAGTGAGCGGCCTACAATTCAACAACAATGTAGGACAGATTCCCTAGATAAAAATGTGATTTCAGTACAGAAAGATTCAGCGATGAAAAGACCCTCCAAATCATTGTTCCATATGGATCACTGGTGAGCCAGATGCCCCCCTTCTCTTCTCTAACATCTGGCTAAAATTCATTTCTCTTAGGAATCCTTCCAACATGGCTCCCACTACCAAAAAATTGCACTCCCATACCTGAACTATTCAGCTCATATCTCCAGTCATTGCAGTTTATGCAGTGCTACATAAACGTTCAGAACTATGAAAGAAATATGAATGGAAATTATGACTCAAAGGAATAATTACATATATGCTCTGCACGCTGTATGGTAATGCATCCACAGGAAAAAAATGATCTTGTAACATTTATCACTGAGATTTAGTGAGATTTACAATTAAGCTAGATTTAGCAACCCATTTGGGAGGTGAAAAAATTGGGTAAAGATGGGGCTGCACAAATTTTAAGAGTGCCAAAAGGATACTGAGAAGTCTTGTGGTGCATGGAAGATAGCAGAGAAATAAAACTATTGACCATAACATTTGCTGCCTTGGCATAAGGTTACGAGTATTATGAATATTTTGTCAATTATACAGAGAATAAGGGCCAAGAAATGCCAGCAGTAATGAAGACTGCAAAGAGCAATTGGTGAAAGTGAACCAGAGAATTATACAAAGAATCAAAATATGCAGATGGATGCTAATTTCCTGAACTTAAAAACCTACACATATAACAGAAAATAATTCATTAGGAATTAAAGCACTATCAGGACTAAAGTGGAACAAGCAATTTTATAAAAGCAACAGCAGTAACAGACACCTGTCCGGGTTAGGAACCTGACTGTACTATTATGTATCAAATGACCGCTATTTTTCATCTCAATTTTTAGATAGGATTAGGAGGCTAATAGAAGAAATCACAATAAATACAAGAGTCTGTGGCCAAGTGGTTCCACACTTTTTTGATCTAGCAAGGAAGCAGAGAGAGAGAAAAACTGTTGCCACTGAAGTGTTACCTTTTGCCTTATTGATCTGCCAAGAAAAAAATCTACAATCAAATATCAAAATAATTAATTGTAAATGTTGATGGTAAAGATCCTGGAAAATACCATAAATCTTCCTAGCTGATTAATGTGATCTTTTAAAATACCATGATAAATGTTAATTACATGCAAATGACAACAGTAAAGTTGTTGGAACAGGACTGGAAGCTCAGTGATTAGCACCATTGCTCCTGGTTCCCTTGACCTCATGTAGTAAGCCTGAAAGCACATGTAATAAATAATGTCACGATCAATACACACTGAATCCTCCTTTTTTTTTGAGCTGGGGAAAGATGGTGAAAACAGTACACTTCTTCATACTGCATGAGATTTCGAAAAGACAGTCAAAACTCAGCCCATCAAGCAGAAGGCCATGCCAAAAGGCATTACAAGAGAAATGGAGCAGCTCATTTTCTTGCCTTTCCTTCACAAAGATGGTATCTCATCCTCTGAGCTTCATCTGCAGCATAACTTCACCTAATCCTCAAGTTCTCAGCTTACAACAAAATGAGGAATACCTCTAATGCCTTTTATTCAAAATAAATAAATAAATAAATAATTGATTCCTGTGCTTGCATCTCCTGACTTCTTCCAGTGAGATTTCCCATCAGGATAAACAAAGAAGCTTCACCTAAAAATAACTGTGAGACTCTTTGAACGTGAGAGATATTTGCCCTTTCCTTCCCTCCTGGAGATTAACTACAGAGTGACTGAGAGCTCAGTCTGATGCATTTATTTAGTATTTACTTGCATCAGAGGCCAGGCATTCTATGGCATCTCTTTAGGAGGGATTTCAGAGGAAAATTCAGGTTTCCAGAAGACCAAAACTCACCATGGATGACTCTCAAAGTCCTGCAGACCAACCCTAAACAATAGGCTGTCTCTGGAAAAAGAAATTTCTAACTTTCTTGCAGGCTGATAAAGTTTTAGGTTTTTAAATTAATTTCTAGGCTGCTAAATACATGTTTAGGTTCTTTGTTGATGCTCTGGAGCTTGCAAAGCTGATTGCAAAGGTGAGCTGTGCCACCCATGGGCAACATGCCCTGCTCCTCAAGCTGCCCGTGCTGTCGAGGAGCCTTACTGAGGCACTCCTTGGAGACCTGAGGCAGGGAAGATGCTTTGTCTCACTACCATGAGTTGCAAGCACCCAGCAACCCAATGAAGTTGCAGAGCAGACTACATGCAGCAAGGTGAGAAAGAAAATCACCAAAAAATAATAATAATAATCTCAACCCGATTCAGGTATTTGAGGAAACTTAGTGTTTTGGGTACTTTCAAGGCACAGAAAGCATAAGTTGTACAATTGCTATTAATAGCTTTTCTGACATCATTGTATGTTATTCTTCATGTCCCTGCTGTGTTTTTCTCCATTAGATGGTAACCACAGAAACCAGAAATCAAACAAAAAAATGAGCTCTCAACAGTAGAAGCATGGCATTATGGCATGGAATGGTACTCTGCACGTTTGTTATCTGAGCCTGCCAGGCAGAGAAAGAGAAGCTGATAGAGAAAAAAAGGCAGCTTCGAGATGTGTATTAAATCTCAGGATGTCAAAGCACAAAACCAAACATACAGTGTGTGCAACAAACTTCTAAAGAGAGAAAAGCAAAGAACTACTCAATGAAATGGCTTCAGAAGATGAGGCTACATTTCTTCCTCCCTAAATACAGCTCCACGATTTAGTCTCTCTTAGATGTTGAATATAAGCTGTCAGCAAGGAGATGGCTCTAGAGAATACTTCGATCTATGTGGTCAGTGCTCTGTAAGCCGCCTGCACACGTCAGGATTCACTGCTTGTGGCAGTGTCTAGTACATGCACTCACATGGGAGCAAGATTCATCCCCTAGTTACACAAAATCAGCCTCCTGGTCATACAGACAACTAAAATATACGGAAAAAAGTGTAGATTTCCCCATTCTTCAATAAGCTCCCACTTGCACAAATATAAACTTTCACGTCTGTTTGCACACAGAGCCTGCAATTTTAGGGGCAAAACAACCCAGACATGGGTAAATTTCTAGAGACTAGAGATGAAACCAGTAACAGGGCTGCTTTAGGTAAATGTTAATCCTTTTGTACTGTTCTGCCTTGGAATAGGACAGTCACCATAGGGGCTGTATCTAACTTGTCTTCCAAAGGAGTGGATTTCAGCTGAAGAAGGAGAGAACAGAGAAGCACTTTTAACTCATCGTTGCACAGCTCTGCTGCAAAACACTGGCAGCAGAAAGGCAAGCAGAGTCTCACAAAACCCCTTTATTCAATGACACCTCCATTCCCTCATACATGTGGCAGGGGAGGTGATTTCTGTTTGTATTCATTAGATGTAAAGAAACAAATCCCTTGAAGTCTAGATTACCATCAAAGAGCCAACCTTGGTCAGGAGCCATCATACAGTTACCGCATTTAATGCAGTTCATTTTGAATACAGGTAGATTGACTAAACATCCACTTTCAATCTTCCTCATTTTACCTCTCAGTCTTAGCCCTGCAGCACTCCTCTTTGCCTCATTTCAGGGATGACAAAGAAGTCGGGTAAGCTTCTTTGTCCCTCTCTAGACACAGTAATTACCAGATCTGAAGAGTCAAGAGGTGAACTCCTCCCAGAAGCCACGAGGTAAACTGAAAAAAAAAAAAAAAAAAAAAAAAAAAAGCCATCTAACAAACCATTCTGAAAAAATAATGACATTTTTCCCTGGAGCCATAAGGACTGGAAGCTTAAATTTTCTTCTGCCCTGTTTAAATAAAAAATGAATCTCTGTCACAGATTTTTAAAAGAGTGCACTGACAAATAAACCAAAGACTTTTGCTGAAACCATTTGGGTTGGCAATGCAGTTTGTTGCTTCTTCTCATGTTTTCTTTTCCTATTTCATAACCGGCCAAAATGCCCGAAGTATAAAACATTCTATTTAATTTTCTGAAGCACATAGTGTTGGCAGAACTTCAGTGGGAGCAGTTTAGACAGACACTGAATGTTTTTGAAATCTCCCATTATTCTGATGCAAAATGAAGCTTCACATTAATGGAGAAGGCTGCCACTTGATAGGACTAAGTCCTACATCTGGAAGAGAGATAGCAAAAGCAATAACTGTACCATGACTCTTATCCAGCGCTGGCTTTGTAATAGCAATAATAGTTATCTAGTCAGTGAATGCAAAGATTAATTCATATTTTGCAACACCTTAGGAAATTTCGAACGGCATCTAGGTAAAGCTAAGTGCTCTGCTCTCGCCACTTCATTTAGTGCTGCTCCGTACCTCTTCACCCCACGCTCACCAAGGGCAGCAGGGGCCCTTCCAGCACAGGGTGCGTGTTCCTGCATGGGTGGAGATCACGGCCAAGGAGAACCCCAGCAGTGCACTGGGCTAGAACAGCCTGTTAAATCAGATGGCATCAGATCCCACGTTTTAGGGTGCAGGGTGTACCCTAGTTTTTCTTACCCATGGAAAACTACACCTGAAACATGAGTTGCCTTGGAAAACAAGGGGTCTACATACAGGCATAAGGTAGCAGTACTTTTGCTGGTCTCTATCTTCTTACTGGATAGTTTTTATTGACAGGTGTTCATAACTTCTTAACAAAATTAATCCTGGCAAAATTCAGTTTTGAGGAATTTGTTATTTCTTTTTTTTTTTTTTTTTATGTTATGAAGAGAAACTATTCCTACAGCTTCATATTTCTGACGAATTGTACTTTATGCTTTTAAATCACCTTTTGTTTAAAAGGAAGCTAAGTGTTAGAAACGAGAAACAGCTGAATTAAAGTAAAATGTTTAAACCTAGTCATATTTTTTTATTTTCATTTTATGAAAATGTTCAGCAATAAATTCTCACTTCCATTAAAAATGTAATAAAATAAGGCAAATACTTTTGCCTGCTCTCTTAAAAATATGCAAAAGCACATTATTGAATATGAAACTAAAAATATGTGGCTTGTGATGTTTAACACATCTCCAAAGAAAACAGTATCTGTCTTTTGATTTGTGTAAAAAAAAGGAAAAAGTTGTGAAAGCATTTAATGAAAGTAATCCATTTGAAATGGAAGAGGAGAAAGGACTTATTTAATAGAATGGTTAAAAAACAGGTATCTGCTAGGAGTGACAGTTTTGAAACTAAGTATTATATTAGCTAGGGATAATTCCTACTTTTCAAAAAGCTGGTTTTATAAAGATTAGCTCAGCTCCCTCCACGGAGATAGGGTGCTGCAGGCGGCTGCTGTAACACGCCTGCCCAAATTACAATGAATGATGGATTTATTACCTTTCAGTGATCCTCGGAGAAACATGGTTTGCAAGTGTAACACGGGCTTTCTCCACCACAGTGGATGCAAAGGCTAGTTACATTGCTCTTTTCCCCTTCCCCAGCTCAGGATGAGCCACACAAGCACCTTCTGTATGCAGCAACTGAAGCACAGAGAAATCCCCCTCTGCAAAGGGAAGCCCAGGCTAAGGCCTTGGGTTTATTCCAACCTTACTTGTTGTAAGACTTGCCTAAGGTGTCCTTGATTCTGGACGGGTTTGGTTCCTGACACCAGCCTGTCTGACTTCCTGGGCAGACAAAGCATGAATTAATACTGCATACAGGGTGGAACAGTAGGTCTCATTATTTGTGCACTTCATTAAATGACTCTTCAATGGGATTCAAGACTTGCCACTGCCCAGCAAGACCCCCTGTCACTTGCACACAGCAAGCAGCTCAGCTGGAAAAAAAAAAAAAAAAAAAAAAAGCATAGTAGAGCATAGTAGTAGAACTGAAATAAACACATAGAAACAAGTAAAATTGCTTAAAAGTGAAATAACCTGGCCCTAGCTAACCCCTCTCTGTAGCCTCATGGCACTGCAGACCTGGGGCACTCCCAGGCTGGTGTATCCATGCTCACTGAGACGTAGCTATCCACACATCGCATGGCCCTGCAAAAATAACCATGCTGCAATGTTTGCATCCCTTCCAGCCTCAAAGTGCTCGTGTCTGCTGAAGACCAGAGCCAGCTGTAAGGGCTGGAGGCAGTGCTAGGGGCACAGAATGGCTTCATTTCTGACAGATTCCTCACATACAGCTGACTCGGTGGCTAACAGTGGATGTCTGCTGCTTTACCCAACAGGGAACATACTGCTGGGGCAAGGCAGGGAGTTACAATGCTCCCTGATTTTTGTGGCTGCTATTATTTATGTTCTAGATTTTTCATGGAAAACCAAGGCATGATTTATATTAGGCACAGAGTCCATTGTTCAGCATCTCAGTCCAGTGCTGCCAGGATATTTAGGGCACTCTTACCTGTTTGGGTAAACCCTCAGTGATTAAGGCATTCGGATCTCCTTCTCAAAAACAACAGCAGACCCTGAATCACACCGATTGCCAGTGTATTCTGGGGGGTATAAATGGCTTTGTTGTTTTTAAACTATGGCAACTCAGTGCCTGAGGAACCTAGATCCTCTGGAAAGAAATGAAGAAGTATTAAGGATTTACACTAGAGCCCTACACAGATGCCTAAGCATCTGTGTAGAGCAAAGGTTTGCTGCCTGCATCTGGCTGCTGCGGCACAGCCTGCTCATTGCCTGCTCGGGTGGGGAAGGAAGCACTGCTGAGTGCAAAGGAGACATCGGTTTTGCAAACCCATTTCTTTTGCTGCCTTACAGCCCATAAAACTCTAAATCTGTATCATAAAGCATGGCACAGCCAGTACCCCTAGCACATCACAGGATTCAGTCCAAAGTGATTCTGCTCCTTCCTCCTCGCCCCATGTAGCCCTGGGGAAATTTATCTGCAAGAACAACTGGCAAAATGCAGCTAAAGTACAAACCTGTGTGATGGGTTAGACACTGGCTGAAAAGGGAAGAGACAACAAAGGGCTTAGCAGGGATGTTTTTTCACAACTCATTTTCCACACATCAGTCAGGTCCATTTCCTTGTCTCAGAGGGAGCTACAGTTTTAGTGGAAGGAGAATCGTTTTCCTGTTTTATGTGCAAGATATTCTTCATCATTGCACTTGATTATTCAATACCTGGCCCTCACAATACCACATCCAAGCTGCTTGCCAGGTACACACCTCGGTACACATCACAGCCCAGTTTTAATTTTGCCCAGATTGGGAACCAGCCCAACACAAAAGCAGAAGCCATGGCCAAGGCAGGAACAGGTTTTGCCTTGACCCCACAGGATTAGAAGAGAGGGAAGTGTCTTGGGCCATACAGCTTTGATGTAGCTCCAGGTTTTAGAGTTTCTGTGTACAACTCCTGGAAAGTGTCAGAAGCGCTAGGCCCAGGAGTGGTTTCCTAAAGCTACTGACTGTAGGGATGCTCCAGAAAGCCCCTCCTTCAGCAGAGCTTTGGCACTTGACTCCAGTGCCCTCATCTCCACAGGATGGACAAACCCTCAAACCCTACCCAGAGGGATTCACAGCCCTGGCATTATAATGTCGGTGAATTTGGCACAGCCCTGGCACCTGCTATTCTGGCTAAGGACTTTCAGTTCAGCTAATGGAAAAGGGCATATTTCAGCAGTGCAGAGGCTGAAATTCCAAAGGTAATTTAGGGGCCAGCAGTCACAAGTGCATGACACTTTCTGACCTTTCCATTCTGAGCACCCATTTATTGCATTCTGCACGGTGCTTCTGCCTTCTGGGACATTAGGGCCTGCTCCGTCCATGCAAAGGCTAATGAGTAATCAGAGAATTAAAGAACACAAGTAGCTTCTCTAGAGGCCATTTATGATTTCACATACTCACTGAAAGTGCTAAACTGTTCATTGACAGAAGCCAAAAGTACCATCTCCCCGATGCTATCGTGATGAAGAAGTACTTAAAGCACTGACACCAACAACAGATAAGTGTATCTCTTTAAAACATAATTTTAGAAATCAAGGTCAGCTCGTGCTGAATAGAGGATACTATAGCTATTCAGTAGGTAAATATTTATGTTATTCTTTCCCTGAACCCCCACAACTAGGCATGAAGCAGGACTGGCATATCTCCTGCTGGGGCTGGGTAAGTGAAAAGTATCAACTCAAAATACTCTCAATATTTTGGCAGGTGTCATAATAGAAAACCACAAAAGCACGTTACACTTCTAGTAAGTAACTACTCCTCAATGTGCTTATAAGTCAAAAAAAAAAAAAAAAGATTTTAAATGCATTCAGAAAAAGTAATGCTGGTGGTTTTCTAATAGGGAATGAAATGCAAATCCACAGAACACACTATATTATTTTGCATGCTCAGATGACTTGCTTCCCCCAGCAATGCTCAATGTTTTTTGTTGCGTGGGAAGATCAGTGGAAAGAGCATGTCAATGGCATTTCTTTGGTGAAGGGAGATGAGGACACTATGCAGGAACACATGCAATAAATGTCCCTTATTTTGAGAGCTCTGTGTCGACATGCAGTCATGCCTACCTGATCTGCCAGACTGGACTCAAGTTAAATCGGACCCAATTAACACTTGGTAGCCCTGCTGGAATACAAAGAAATATAACGGTGAAATACAGAAATACAAAGATACTCAGCAGTCTTCGCTGTTAAAGCAATGCAGTTTTGTTTGTTCATCTTAGCAGTGTTGACACCAGGAGGATAGCAGTGGCCACACCACCACCCCGAGGAGCCCAGCAAGGCAGCAGAGAGCCCTTAAGCACAGTCAGTGTTTTATAGATTTTACATATTCATTCTGTTGCCTTAGGATCACTGGTTCATAAGCCTCATTTTTTTTTTTTTTATTTGCAGCACTGATCACTTCTGTTAAGCTGCCTTCAAATTTCATTAGGGTGTAATTTTCATGTATTATCGTTAAGCCATAGTATTGCAGTTGTATTCATTCACCAGCACAAGAAATTCCAGCAAACAATCCACACATTCCAGCCTCCAAAAATCCCTTTTATCCCCCCTTTTTAATCCTTGTAATAGATAATTCTAGCTACAAACATTTCTACACTGAAAGCCCATTCGATGACAAGCTTCCCAGCTGCCATTCTTGCAAAAGTTCAACACCACAAAAGGGCTGTCAGAGAAACACCAAAGGAGCAGACGCTGAGGGGAGGAGGGTGGTGCCTAGACAGACAGCTTCGCTTCTACACGCACCTTTTCAGCTGCTGTAATTCCCAGCACAGTCAGATAGACAACCTCTAGTCTGACACAACTGCTAGCATAAACACCCATGGCAAGGCTGGATCCAACTAGTAAATCTCATTATTTTGTCCCAGTCTGCAGTAAGGCTAAGCGCATTTTCTTGCGTAAGAGAGAAAATGTTAAAATCCTGAACTGGCAAAGGAAAATGGCTGTAAGGTTCTGATTTACTAGAAAGCAAAGTGGAGGAAGCTGCACCTTGCCAAAGAGTTGTAGGTATTGATTTTGCCTTCAGCCCCAGTCACAGTAGTTAAAAGCTTTCCTGTTCTGCTGGAGAAGAGGTGGTAATTTAAAAAATATATATTCTAATGTTTGGTCATAAAGCAGCGCTGTGTGCTGCCGCGAAACGACAGAAGAGGTTTAGGGTACTAAGCAGATCATGAGGTTTGAAAGGTGGAGGTTTTTCACTGTCAGCATGTCGCTCCTTCCGCTTCTTATATTTGAGTAGCATTTGATAAGTAGATTGAAGATGAAAAATGTTTTAGCTTTAAAATAGCTCATTTCACCCTTTAGAGTTCCCTAGGAGAAATCTCATCCTCCTTAGAAATGAAGAAGAGGTAAATACCATTCATACATTTCTGAAGGAAAAAAAAACCTTACCTTGTTCCTGCTAAGCACCAAATATAGCATTTAAGCTTTCCAGGGAGGTACCTTGACATGAGCAGCTCAGCTGCTCTGCAGCAGCACACCGCTGGCTGAGGCTGCACTTTTTCACCAAACCAGCAGCCTGCCTTCCCGGGGTCAGCCAGCTCACGGGGATGCTCCCATCTTTGCTGTCTGATCAGGACTGCTACAGGATGACGGGAAATTTCTCCTGAAATGTGCAGCCTAGGACAGCCTGCTCAGGGTTGGACGTCCAATTGGCAGGTGGATAAGGCTAGGGGAACCGCTGTCACCCACCACACACGAGGTGTAGGTGAGAAATGGAGGCTAGGCAAGGCCTGTCCAGCAGCATGTAAGGGACCAGCGGGATGGGTCCCGCTTTCCCCCACTGGTGGGGCCTCTGGGACGCAGCTGGGACCCGTGCAGGAGGCACTGAAGTTGCCTGGTGTGGGCTACAAAGGGGTACTGAGCACACATCGGTCCCCAGAAGGCAGCGTTTGGTGGCAAAGAATCAGGATGAAGTAAACCCAGTGTTTCTGGCTACCTCATAAAACCCTTCCCAGAAGTGCTAAAACTTTAATTGAATTGCTGTTTTCAGTCATTCGATTTTAAAGACCAACCTCTTTTCTGGGAATATTGGGTCTCTAACAACCCTAGTATATCAGAGCAGCATCTTTATGTAATTAAACCAACCTCACAGCAATTTCCAGACTGACTGTTCAGTACAGCAGTCCCTGGGCTGTCCGAACCTTACTCGGTAACTGCTCTTCAGCTAACCGGCTCTTGATGATGGTGGAGGAACATTTTGACTCAAAGAAGAGGGAGGAAAAGGAGAAACGCATCCTTTCCTGACTGCCTGGCCCCTCTCCCCTCTCCACAGCCTCCCATCCAAAGGCTAAACAGCAAATCCCATTCCCTCACTTGGGATGCCTGACGATGATTTACTAAAGCCCAGACATGAATGGCAATTCCACGCAAGTGAGGCAGCCCAGCGACTGTTGCACAACATAGCTGGAATAAATCAAAACAGCTGCCTTGAAATTAATTGCAAGGATACTGGTGCATACACTAACAAGAGATCTGGTCCCTCTGACATGAACAGATTGTGGTTTATTTCCCTGGTGCCTCAATTGAGAAAGAGACTATTTAAATTGAATACTATGCTTTAAATCATGTCCCTTCTTGAACGTAGCTGTTATTTACTCCCCAATTTCATTGCAGACACTGCAGCCCTCATTATTCAAGAATAATTACAAGAGCCAAAACAAGCATTCTTCATATAATTATATCAAACGCTTTACTTTTAGTTCATTAGACCTCTGGTATCTTCCTCCCATTCTTCATGCATCCTCTTATTTTTGTTGCTCTTCAGTGGCTGCAGTTTATCTGGCAGGCCTTTCCAGTTTACATATATATACATATACAGACATACACACACGCGTGTGTGTGTGCGTGTGCATACCGCCAGTATTTTTACACTGTAACCCCCAGTAAGGTGCCTAAATTCATTAGCACTTATAACATCAAGATCCTAACATGCAGAGCAGGTCAAATCAGTGGTGCTTAGACAGCAAGACTGCAGCCATGTGACATCGGTCACTGCCCCATCTCAAGGTACTACGGAGAGCCAACACGAGTCACCGGTCGTCTTCTAGAGAATGAGGTACCCTACAGTCCCAAAGGGATTCTGAGACTTCCCTACAAGGCATTAAAGCAGTTCCTTAAATAGCTGTGGAAGCTGCAGTGCTAGATCATATTTTTTCAAAAGAAAACCCCCCAAACATTACCATAGACAGAAATCAGGATCAAAATATCTATACTTCTGTGTGTTTTTTTTTTTTCAGAGAATATTTATGCTCATCCCAATTTTTTGTGGCCATCTTCCAGTATAGTACTGACAGCGAAGAACATGGCATTAAACATGAGCACAATGTGACTAGGGCAGCCTCCCAGAACTGACATCTGGCTCAGGCAAAGACTTGAAGAAGGAAAAAACAAGGTGATTTCAAACCACCCAAAGCCAGAGAAACATACCACGCAAAGCGCAGGTTTGAGGAAGATTAGAACAGTCAGAGCAAACCTCCTGCTGGCTCTAGTGCACTGTGGATCCTGGGGAAGCTGCACTGGCTTCTTCTTGAAAAATCTAGTCAGTTTAGGTAAAAACCCATTTAGCCTGAACAGTAACATTTTCTCCCCAAAGTGGCCAAGTATCATAGAGAAGTGGATTAATTAGTGAGCAAGCATCTTTCCCCTGACTGTTGATAAAACTCCAAGTGGAGAGGACAGTCAGTAGTCAAAGCACTGCAGCACGTTTGCGTGTTTAATATCAGGGAGTATAGAAGTGATGTCTCCAAAATCAGGAGGATTGTTTTGATTTTTGTGGAAGAATGATGCTGCTGAGAAGGGTTTGCGCAGCTCCCCTGGCGCGGCTCTGATGCACCAGTTTTCTGGCTAAAGTCAGCTCAGCACAACCATAACTGAGAGAATGTCACTGATTTCTTTTCTTCAAAATAAAGGATTGAAAATGTGAAAGGAGTGCATTGAAATGCCCTCTGAAAGATGATAAAAAGCAGGGGGAAGGTCTATAGAAATCATTGTTTTGCATTTTATTTTTTTTATCTGCATATACTCATGAAACATTGTGGCCAGCTGTTGTTCTCACACAAAGAGGGTATCACTGTTGCGATCCAAATGATAATGAATCCCCCAAAGTGAACACCAAGTGAAAGACACTATCTTATAAAGCATATAGAAGACAGGATGGAAGAAGTGCTTATTGCTTAAACAATGACATTTTAAATGAATAAACACAGATGCAAAGTGGTCTGTATCGTAGCCTTGCACAATGTTGGATCCATTTTTGAAAATTTAGATATTCAGAGGCTAATTCACACAAGATATGACTAGAGGTGTTTTGAGGCAGCTATCAGAGAAGTGGAAGTATTCTTAATATCAGCACTTACTTTTAAGTGACGTTATAGCTATTTTCTTTGAAAATAAAGGTCATTTCTAAGCATGCACAGGAGCACTTGGTACAGACACAGACAGGCACATTTAACTACTGATAGCTGTCTGATACCAACATTTCTCTGTTTGTAATCCAGCTTTTAACCTTTAGCTTGTTTGTGGTGGTAACACCTTTTATCCAAACAGAAATAAACCTCAGCTGGTTTCTTTTTCTCATTCCACATTTCTTTTGCAGGCCAGTCTGAAGGATTCTTTTGCTGATTTAATCCATCAGCTTTTCTCTGACCTCTCTAATTCTTAACAGCATCCTGACAGGCAAACGTTGGACACAGTGGAGCAAGGCCATTCAAGTGGTTGTAACAGCATTTCCAACCCTTGCCTATCTTCTCTTCTGCAAGACGAGGTACGTGCAGACATAAACACAGACTCTGGGCACATAGAGAGCCAACAAGACAGAATGTGCTCATGTAAAATGGATTTTTAGCTGCCTGATATTCATGCATTCAGCTTGGCTTCCCCATTTCCTCACCAAACAGATGTTCAGAGAGCAGACAGGCAAACACGCACCAGTTCTTTGATAGCAGGTTTATCCTCCTCACCTGTTTAGAAGTTGTTTACGAATATAGGAAAGAGAAAAAATGTGGTACGGACAAGGTCTGCAGGTCACACGATCCCTCCCCAAAGGCAAAACACTAATACCTGTTCTCACAGTGGTTAGTTATAACACGGGACTCCCTGCCTTGGTATGTCACTGAGGATGAGAAATTGAGGGGATGAGGAAAATGAGGGGATTTAAAGGAGGAGCAATTTCATTCTAACTCTAATCTTCAGAGCGATAATAATGAAGGAAGGGAATTCTATGGGTGTGAAACACCAAGAACAGAAAGAAGTCCTGGAATGGAAATACAGCTTACTGCTTATGCGAGGCTCTGGGAAGAAGTAAAACCACACAAGACAAAACATAAGGTGGAGAAGGTTTCTTACTCCTGGCTAGGAAGTCAGGCATTTCGGAGGCAGGGTACTGGCCCAGGAGAGCTGTTCAGACCAAACCTGGCAAACTGTTTTCCCAAGTTTGAAAATCCATTTTCATCCACAGTCAGGATAAGTGTTCCAGTAGCTCTGAGCTTGCTTTTCAGCCTTCCATACAATTAATTTAAGCCAACACTTTGCTTTCACTATCAAGTGGAAGAAAATAAGCTGCTCTGTGGAAGCTTACACCACAGAGAATACCAAGCTGGAGGGTGAGAGATCACAATTGTTTTTTTTGTGTATTCTTTTACATCTTTGCTCTGTTGCATAGAAGTAGAAAAATTTAGAGAACAATTCTCAATCTGCTTGCAGTTCATTTAAAATGCAATTTCTAGGAATATTATTTCTTGCTTAAAATATAAAGGATAGCTCTTACTGTGACAGAAACACATGGTTTCAGTATTAAAAATAGACCCATAGGGTCCTCCATATGTTAAGTGATAATGAAATGGTATTTTATTGTCAAAGCCATAAACGAAAACATGGTGTCCACCTTCTACACAGGACAGCTTCTACCACTGCCTTTTATTCTGCTACACTCCTCTGAAGCAGCAGGTAAATTGGCCCAGAAATCATGGCTGAAATAGACAACCTAAAACTGACCTTCTGCCACTTAGTTTCCAAGCAAGAACTTCATACCAAAATCGTTATCAAGCCAGAGCACTTGTGTACAAATGAGTCTCTTCCTGTCTCTGAATCACACAACTTTCGAGCAGCAGCGATGACATCAAGACACAGAAAAGATGACCAGCTTATTCATTACTCTTGTATCAACACACAGAATTCCTAACGCTTCTCCAAGGGCTTTAGAAAGAAACCAAAACTTACACTGATTTTTCAGGGAGACAAAGATCCAGAGACAACAACCTCCTGAGCAAGATTTTGAAGTGGAAAAATATTTCACTCAACACAAGAAGCTTCCAAAATTTGATCCCACTCATTTCCAGACCTCTCTGCTAGAAAATTCAGCTCCCCTGAAAACTGCACAGGCTCAGTGCTGTAGCAAGTGGCGCAGCACCCCACAGTCTGGGCTCCCAGGGTGGAGGCTGCAAGAATCCACTTAGGAAACAAAAAATCCCTTCTTAATGACTACAGGAATGTGAATAGCAGAAGAAGATTACCATGAGCTTACACTGACTCGATTCACACTAAAATTAAAACAAAATTGATTCTTCTTTACACTCAAGCCATTTATTTTATGGTAATCCATCAAAACGAGGCAGTAATGTTCAAAGGCCCCTTACATTACTAGAGTATCATAAAGAGCCCCTAAGGCAGGAGATATGCACACAGGCAAGTAAGAGCAAAATCTCCTCAAGTGCCTACATCTGTTTTGATTGTGTATATATGAGAACAGATAAAACCTGCAGGGCTGAATAAAAACTGTGGTCAGCAGACAGCTATCCTGCCTGGTTGTTTGTTTTCTTGGGGGCTTTTTTTTTTTTGGACAGGAAAGCAGCTGAGGTGCCCGGGTGTTTTAAGAAATGTAGCATGATCTTGATGTGTGTGAGAGAACTGAGAGCAGAACTGGAGAAAACTCGAGTTCCAGCAAAGCTGTTAGAAAGAAGAGATGTTCAGCAAAGAAAAATGTAGTATTTATAGACTTAAAAGCCACGGAACTACTTTAGAAAGTATGTTAAAACCCTACAAGTCTTGCTTTTTTATTTTTTTGAGAACTAAGTGTCATAACTCAAGTAGGGTTTCCTTCGAATCTCTTTGGAGGAGGATAACAAATACATTTGCTTAAAGAATTAATCACAAAAATCACTCAGGTAAAAGACTGAATGGAACCATTCCATCCAGAGCTGTAGATGGCTTTCAGAACTTGCCCCCCATCCAGTAAGAGTTTCAGCAACTGCTACGACTGAAGAGGCAGCCACACCATCAGCACTTGGCAAAAGACTGCCGGAAGGTGCAGAGAGAGACAGCTAATGGCCGTGCCTTAGCCCAAAGGGAAAACGCTGGGCTAGAAGATCCAGCCTTACCTCACCAGATGCGCTAAGCCTGCAGGGACCAGAGCTGCTCCTCTTGCAGGAAGTAATTACACCATATATTTTATAACTGAGTTTACTCCCAAGAGATGTAGGCAGAGCAGTGCACGCAATTCAGACAGAAAGCCCTTCAGACCAGGGATACATCCCACCTCACACCAATTTATGCCAGTCTGGGCCTGCTGCTTTGCAGCACAAAGTTTAACCTAGAGGGACTCGAGGCAGATTAGTTTTTTTACATGCTTCATCCTACCCACTGCTGTAAAGTAAATTATTCAGCTTTATCCGCACAGTCCCTCATCTGCTTCAGTACTACCCAGCTCATTAGGAGCCCAATACTTCCCTCTTTTTGTTTCGTGCCTGTTCTGCTCCCCCCCGCCCCCTTTCCCATATGTCAATCAAAATTACAGTTCCCCCCCCTCTGATTTGTGTTGTGGGAATTTTTTTAACAAACGGGAATGCGTAGGACTAGGAAGGAACAAAGAACATGCGTTTCTATGAAGCCATATATTCTAATCTGAGTAATGAGAGGAAAGCCACAGAAAATAAACAATTTGGTGATTTTTATTAAAGTCACAGGAAGTTTGCTCATGTAGCATGAAAACTGCCCACCAGGAAACTCCCCAGTGAAGTAACAGATTCAGTGCCATGACAGAGCTGCCATCCACATATCCTAACATTGACTCTACCCGGGTGACTGGAACAGGAGGAGGCAAGCTTTCTCTCCTGAGAAGCCAGTAGAGAAAGCACTGGCAATCTGCATTTGACCATTTTCCAAGTAGTATTTTCTATTTACTTATTATTATTATTCCTCTTCAATTGAAGCTATACCTCTTTTGCTTAGCAACTCTGATATGTCTTATGTGGTCTCCAGCTGAAACCAGGGCTCCTCTCTGGTATGTCATCACAAGCAACTACAGATCTGTTGATGCTGCAGATGTCAACACAGCACTGAGGTAAAGGAGTTGGAGCAGGTGCCAGAAATAAACTACCCACTGCAACTTGCAGCTTGCGAGGAACTGAATAAATGGGTCCACATGAGCTTATCCCAGTATCAACATATGACTTATCCTACAGCATCCTGTACTGACTGTCCTGAGTGTATTTGCAGCAAAAGCCCCAAGCACATCCCAGCTAAACAGAAAGGAATGGGCACAGAAACAAGTGAAGCAGTCTGCTCACTTCCCCAGAGATCATACATGGATACAGGAGCTAAGACATCAGTGCGCTCCATCACCCAGTGCAGTACCTCTCAGCTGTGGTTGAAGCAGAATTAGCATTCACTCCAGTAGTGAGGATGTCTTACACAGGTTTGAAGGCCATATTCATCAACATATTCTCTCCCCCTAGGAAATGCCATGTTTGACTGGGTTACTAGATATGCTAGAAAAGATCTGGTAACTCCAAAGTGTTTTGTTATTACATTTCAGCACAGTTCTTACATTAACGTGTAGCAAAGTTTGCCTCCAGGTTCTCCATTCTTCTGTTCGCAAAACAAGGAGCTAAGCTGCAGGCACATGAACCAAGGCTCACAAGAATACATCTTCTCTGAGCAGGGTGCTATGGCCCAATATGACAAAAGTGAACATGCAATCTGAGAAATAAATAAAAACAAAACCTTCCTACATTACACAAGCACCATTACTTTGTGGAACATCTGATATAGAGAAAACTCAGGCGTGTGCTAGGTTACAACACTCGGGCACTACAATGTGAACTCTTGCTTCCTTACCATACTCAGAGAAATGATGGAAGCTCTCTCGTTATGTTCCCTTATTTCCTACCCAAGTACTTCAGAAACTGTGTCATAGCAGAACTGCAGGATGGAGTAAAGAGGCATCTAGACACACTTGGGTGAGTGATGGGGCTGTTTTAGATATAATTTGATTTCACATAAGAATCACGTAAGATAAATATGAATTATAGGATAATTAAGGTTGGAATGGGCATTAGACCAATCCTGCATTCAAAGCAGGATGCTTTTAACCTAATTTTACAAGGGTTATTCTTGGTGTTTCTGTGGATCTGCTGCAATGTATCCAACAGAACCTGTTCTGTACCTTTACTCACCTCAGAGAATCATTTAGAATGTGTAAATGACATCCATAGCCATCCATTTACTTTGACACAACCTGTGTGCTTCTGCTACTAGAAACTCTTACGAAAGGAATGATTTTGTTCACACATATTCATTCAAAAAGAAGCATAATTAGTACTTCTATGTATGCACCCTCCTCACAACAACATCCTCAAGCCTTTTACTAAAACTATTATTTTTCTGTATCTTCACTCAAGCTACCTGATCATTCACAAAATAAAATGTCAAATGCCTTAGGAAGAAAAATCATGCAACCCATGTGAGAAGCACAATTCTGGAAGCTCTTGCATAAAATGTATCCATCCTGCATCCAGCACAATGAAGTGTTTATTTACCCTTTTGCTGTACAAATAAAGCCTGAGAACACAAGGTCTTTTAGAACTAACTTTTATACCTCTGTATGTATTCCTGGCAACAACCCGCACCTACTGAAATGAGGCTGACTCAGAAGTTGGGATGGCACATCTCTGACAAACATCTTACACATTTCTGCCCCTGAATATTCTCAGCCTTATGAAGGAATGACTGATGTCAAATAGACTGAGGTTTACTACTGCTCTGGCAACCATAACTAAATAACTAGAGGAAAAACACCTGTTCCAGCACATTTCTATATCCTGTGTAAAGAACACTCACATTTTCAGAAGCCTCTACCAGAAGAAAAGTAGTAAGCATTTTGGACTAGAGAACTGGAGGAGAATTTTTGTTGTTGTTGAGATTTCAGTTTTATAGAGCAGTGTTAGCACATCACTGAATCCCATCATTACTCATTAGACATCATGTTTGCACTCTTCACAGGATATATTTAAATACACTTAAGGATGCAATAAATGATTAGTTTATAATTAATATAAAAACACTCTTACCTTCTTGCCAGGAAACGTGGCAACAGGTACTCAAACACACAAAGTATTTTGTTTTGGTGCTCCCCACAACTGATTCTTGAGTGACTGCTTGGCTTTTGATGTTTGCTACAGACCTGCCTTCAGCTGTGTTCCTCATTCCAGTTTCTGCTATAACTTCACACACACACAGCAGGAACTCAGCAATGCTGATTTTAAAATAATAGGTTGTCTTTTTCAGCACTTTTTCCTGTACAGACACAACAGAAATATCAAACTGGTGAGTTGTACTTCTGTCACTTAGACCGTGGAGGTGTTACTGAGAAGCATTACGCCAATAATAAATGTGTACAGTGGAAAAATGCATGTCAGAAACTGACTTAAGGGTCTGCTGTAGCATTACTACTAATTAGCACCTATCTGTATGTAATTATATGATCATGCAGCATACTTGAATGATAATGGAAAAATAGATGATTTACAGGAAAAAACAGACTTGTAATTGGGATTGTGCAGGATATGTGGGAGCTGCATTAAGGTTTACCATTTCTCATTCAGCAGTAGCCTATCATTTAAAAAAAAAAAAAAAAAAAAAAAAAAGTAGTTTCCAAAATGTGTGACAGTTGATTAAAATTGGTTCCTGCACTTCCCAAGCAGGGTTGCAGAAGCTGCAATATTCTTTTATTTGAGCAACTGTTACATTCAGAAGAGGCAAAGCTAGCCTCTTTTTGGGTTCATCACCTGGTGGTATAAAAGGCGGTGCCTCAGTCCCTGCGATACTTCTTTCACTGACGTTCTTTGACTCTACTGAGCCTGAGCCTGCAGAAGCATGTTTGCACGGACCTCAAGGGGAGCAGCAGATCTGCCTCCAGCAACAAGGTGCACGTTACAGCTGCCCACCCCGCTAGGGCATGCAGAGAGGCTGGAAAAGCTTGCCAGCACAGCAGGGAGTTAATCCTCACTGATGAGCAAGTGTGTTTCCACACCGAGTGCTACTCAGTTTGCAGAAATGCCATCTAGTTTTTAATGCCCATGAAAGAACATTAAAAAGCAAAACCCCAAACCAGAATACCTAAGCTGCCACTTCAGACTTTATTATTTTTATTATATCTCAGAACTTATTAAATCCAGACACCCCTGCCAAATGGTGCCCGGCACCCATGTCAAGAGGCTCCTGAGGGAGGATGGGGCACCCAAGCTGCTGCTATGCCCCATTACTGCCCCGTCCTGAAGCTGTACCCCAGAAACCACCAGCCCTCCTGCCTCTGGGGTACAACATTTCTGAGGGGTTTCCTCACATTGTAGCAGCTATTTAATGAAAATCAATAAAACTACAAGCTCACACAGTCTGCTTCTGCCAGAAAGAAAGACAGGGGAAAAGAAGGGGGTTACCTTTCTTCAGCACAACCCTCTAAATGATCAAGACTAGTCTCAGAGTAGTTGTAATGGTGGCTCAATAGTTCAAAAGAAAGGTCTGGCCTGTGTCTTTTCTGTTCATACTTTAAAAAAAATCCCCCAGAAAACAATAACAAACTGAATAAACCATGTATGGATGGCACAGAAAGACTTTACCAAGAGAGTAGGATCCCCCCAGCATTTTCCCTTTTGCAGTAACAGGTTTATCCAGTTATAAGTCAGATTTCTCCTGTGCAAAGAACCCCAGGCTGTCAAAATCCCTGCAAACGTTTTATTAAGAGTGTATATTGAGAAAATAAATTACTTTTAATGTTTTATTTCCTGGGTTTCAACTTTTCCATGCCTTCCCCCCCTTCCTTCTGTATCTATCATCCATCTTGTGTCTAAAACAGTAGCGGCTGAGCAAAGGGCACAAGCTGTCTTTGTTTAAGTGCAGAAGATGCATGGTCCTACAGTTCGTGTGCATTTCATAGTCATGAATTGTGGAGAAGACAAAAGCTTCAATAAAAATGAGCTTAAATCTTCTTAGAACCATTCTAGGGTACGTCTCTGACATCATGATAAAAAGGCATTAATTGCACTCAAAGAAACCACGCTGTATCCTTCACAGTATAAGGACATTCAGATCAAAAACAGCAGAAATAGCATAACTACAATAAAGCACATGCACCATTCTAGTCTTACTCATTCCAAAGGGTAAGATTTTCAGCCCAAAGTGGTTCACTGTGTTGTATGCAAGCACCCTGTAAAAACAGGTCAAAGCCTGGGATAAACTCCTTTGAATCTATCCTCATTAATGGGAAAACAAGGCAGCAGCAAGAGAAAAACAACAGTGGAAATAATAATAATAAAGATATTGCCTGTAGGTACCAAAAATCAATTTTTAAAATGAGAATTTTCTTAACGATTAGAAAGCTACCAGTGGTTATGTTGTGCCACTGAATTTTCCTAGCAGAGGAAAGCCCTGAGAGTTTCCTCAGGGCAGAGAATTCTTGCTTGAAATACTCTCATCTTAACTCTCATCTTAACTAAGAAAGAAAAATGGTTTTAAGACAAAAATGTATAGCATGGCAGCCCGTGCTGTTTGCAAAACACTCGTTTCTGAACAGCAAGGCCTGAAACTTCTCATCATGACAAAGTCAGGGTCAACGTATGGAGGAGGGTCTTCTCTCTTTCCCCCAAGAAAATAATAATAATAAAGCATAGGAAACTCAGTAATTCCTGTCCCCCTCATTAAGCAGCTAGCTCTTCCTCCACACACGTGCCTGCAAAATTTACACAAACCCCGAACGCACAGAACAAGCTGCCTTTATCTGGCACACACACAATTTTAAGGCTGTCTGCATCTGAGCAGCTGATACTGTGAAAACTTGAGCTGCTCTTCTGCCTGCATAGCTAAACAGATCATCTCCTCCAACTGACAAAACACTCGAGTTATAGTTATTCATACCCATGCCCTTCATGACAATCTCAAGTAATCAAAAGCAATCAGATCGTTACAAAAGATCAGGCTGGGCAGACATGAAGTGTTGAAATTCAGCCTCCCTGGGAAAACAAATTGACATTACCAGATGATTAAATGCTCGTTTTTGATTGTCGAATAGTTGGGGATATTTCTAAAGACTTTCTTCCCTGTTTTGCATCCTCTACACCCTTAGTCCCTCTCCTTGAATCCAGTTCTCAGCCTATATATATCTGGCTCCAGACCTCATAGCTCAGGCCCAGCAGCAACTTGAGGACATTAGAAATCCCATCTTGTTTCCCATCACCTTTTCAGCAAGGAAGAATATGTCACAAACCAATCCTTGCCAATGCAGCAATGGCTGCAGAGCTGCTCTGGCCTTTGCCAGGCCCCTCAGACAACCGGATTTCCTCTTTGCTCCTCCGCTGCGTCTCTACTGCTACAGCACCCAGTTCTGTACCAAGTCTTTCATCCCGCAGGTTTTTCTGAAGCCTTTCCTACGTTAGGTTTGAAAGTTGCCCCATCTCCTTAGAAACACGAGGCAGAAAGCAGCCACAGCCTGGACTATTTGCTCTCGTTACAATAACAATGAACAATGCCGTGTAATTTACAACTGTGCAAACAATGGCATGACAAATGCTCAGCAGCATTGGTATCAAGATCAAACTGTTAGGAAGCTCTTGCATTCCGCTGCAAATTAGTATGATACACGAGCTGCATTCCCAGCAGGTAGGAAAAGCACAGGCTTTGAATAGAAAACATCAATACAATGAAAAAATCAAGTGTTTTGTGGAGTGGAAGCGGGATGTTCAGAGCGTAGCCTGAACTTTTCAAGTTGCTGCCAATGTTCTTTGTTAGTACCAAGAGGAAATGAATATTCAAGTGCCTTTGAGGCAGTCCCAATCCTTTTTAGAAATAAAAATCTTTACTTTTTGCCCCTTTCAAAGAGAGACTGCATCCACCGCGGTGACCAGCAAGCCCAGCAAAAGCCTGCCAAGAACTGAGCACAGGAGGGCACGCTGCCATTCCGGATCAATTCGCTATCGGGGCTGCTTCTCAGCGTGTCTCGGGGGGCTCGTCAGCCCCGACGGAACGTGCCAAAATGCAATCTGTTCAGGTCTGGTAGGCGGGAAGAGCACTGCACCTCATCTCTTGGTGCGTGTATGCTGTAGATTAGCTCAAGTGAAACATTGGAAAGGTTATTTTACAGCTGTGGGAGCAGATAAGCAAGAGTACAGGAGCAGTTAGGAGATGACCATGAAGAAACGTCTTGCTCACTGCTCTAATAAGAGTTAGTGAAGACAGTCCATTCATTTTGAATGTTTTCTGTACGAAAACAAGTTCTCCCCCACCAATATATAACATCTACATGGATTAAAAGGGAATCTTTGTGGCAGGTGGTCTACTGCACTAAACGACACTAAAAATCCCAAATTGCAGTGCCCATTGCGGCTGTCTCTTCCTCCTAACAGCACTGCTGCCCTCGCAAATTGCAAGTTTTCTGCTAGCAACATCTCATAATCCCATCAGCAGTAGCTGAACTAATAAGCATGGTTACTGAAGTCAAGATTGGCAAGGATATTTTTAAGCAGGCCGTTTTCAGATTGGATTTCCATCTCTTGCAGACACTGTTCTTGAGACACAGCCACATCCTATAAACTCAGTGTTAAATTCACAGAGCCTAGCAGAAAACAGGGATTGCCAGTGAATCATGTGTCCTGTAACATCAATGATCTTAGACCACTAGATTATTTTTTCCATGAATTTATTATCCCTTCAAATTAAAATCCAGGCAAAAATCTGTAGAGCTTCCCATGCACAGACACAAGCAATCCAATTCAGTCAGCTTCAAAGATTATCATGATTATAAGGGAGCAGAACAAGTGAATGGGAAAATATAGGCTTGTGTCCAGACAAATAGTAGATATGGAAACAAAACAAGTTCTTCTTGTTTTCATGAGTTTTGTCACAAAACTAGTATTTTGGAACATTAACCATTTGCATGCTCTGGTCAGCCAAGTGGAAAAGGCTTATGAGAGAGGCTCACTGACCCCCGTGTAGGATGCTGTGCAGCTGCATCACCTCGCAATCACCCCCTTCCTTCCTTGGCCAGGATGTTGGGATCCCTGGGTCCCCACCACAGGGCATGTCAGCTGGGCACAGCCACAGCCCGCAGGGGACATGATGGCTGCAGCTGCGCCCTGCCCTAGGACACAGGGGCTGTTCTGCTGACTGCACTGGGGGGCAGAATTGCCAACACACTGTGCTGTGCCTACATCCAGCTGTGAGAGATACCCATCTGTGCATCCTTTAAAAATCTGCTTTTCTTCTGATGTGGAAAATTTAAAGTACTACCAAGGATGCTAACATAAATAGCTCTTCTGTAGACAGACTGTCTGCAGTCTTACTTCACCTGTAGCTTGCAGCTGAAGCATTACTGTAGTCACAGAACTGCTTTTCTGCAGCATTGGTCTATGACAGAGTTATTGGCAACACAAGTGCTAGTGAAAAGTGATGTTCTGTAACTCACCTTCAATTCCAATATATCCCAATCATTGTTTCTAAAAAATCCAAAAAGGTAAACTCAGAACTGACCTCTTGCTGGTGTGCAACAACTGCAATATCCCATGCTGTCAGCTGACGTCTCCATCTGAATAAAATCCCCATCAGGCATGGCCTCCTGTCACCAGGCTGTGAAGTGAGTCGTGAGGAAGCTCATTTGGCTTTCTGTACTTGCATCTCTTCAGCACTCAGCTCTGAGACAGACTGCTTCTATGCAGTGTGATACAGATGGTGTCAACTGCAAGGGAGAGTTAAAAGCAAAAAGCTCAAAGATGCAAAAATATGCAGAAGGACAGAAAAACTGGCAGAAGAGCAGTAAGATCAGGAAGGAAGAGCTACACCAACGTTTTGGCAGTGAAGAGAAGCGTATGTCAATTACTTAACAGGGAAAGTGAGCAAACGCATAATACAAAGAAAGCTGAAATCACAAACATTGAACTAAAATACTGGCCAGCCACCCTTAGGAAACCATGCTGAAGAATGCATGAGGAAAACTTAAGTATTAATACATCTGCTTATTTCAGAGCTAGCAAATTTAAAAGTAGGTGAGATGATTTCAGTACACTGCTACGGTGTTTGAAATGACTTTGGTATGCCAGAAATCTTTTGCCTTTTGGCCAGATGTCATCAGGCTTAGTGAACTTTCCACTTGGAAGCCAGCACAACTGGGAGTCTTCTGTAGCTACAAAGGAAATTGAGGGATGCCCTTGCCTTCAATGAGCTTCTATCAGTAGACTCCTAAATAAGAGCTTCTGACATGCTGATCCTTACAAGCATCAGAAAGTCTGGAGGGTTCCTTAGGGCTCCCCACAAACCCGTGATTTTTCAGTAACTCCCAGCTATTCTTTCCTGCTCCTCCACACATCTCACAGTAGACAGCAGAAGCAGCCTTTCAGTCCTGATAAATCCATCTGGTGGTGGAAAGCCAAGTTAAAAACCCAATCAGTGACTTAAAATTCCTCTTGCCAAGAAAACTGATGTTCAGAAGGGAGGGAAATTGTAATGTGAGCTTGCCTGAAGTGCAACTAGTAACTCACAATGCTGCAAATGAAATGATACATATCCACTATGGGCTTGATCTTTGATTTAATTTCCAGGTAACATGGATCAGTATGCAAATTTAAGTATGTGCCACCTTGCCCTCTGGATTTTAATAAGGCTAAAAAGCTAAATCAAAGTGTGAGAACAGAGCAATAAAATTATTTTAATATAGATGGCATTCCTAACTGTTTGGTATTATTTTATAGCAATTTGCCAGTCACCAAGCTTCAACAAAAGACATTTTTGAAAATGGCAAATTTAATAACAGCTTCTCACATCATATCCGAGGAGAATAAGATATTCTTCAGTTATTACTACTCTTCTCAGCGCACTCATGCAGAATTAAAGAAAAGCAGTTTTCAGTTGCGAAGAGATGGCACGATAGGCTATGCTTTGAAACAAAATGCTATTGCCCAGTGTTATTGCCTGTTGAAGTTATTTTTGCTTTTTAAATTGTAAATCCACTTAAAATCAGAGTTCAGTGAACATTCAAGCTGTCAGGCAGCAGTAGAACAGGCAGGTGTCTTTGGATGCTTGCAAAATTCATCATGAATATGCTGTCATAGCATTAACGTTGTGTTTAAATGCTCTCTTTCATTAAGATCTGTTTACTACTAAGGAATACAACCCCTCCAAGTTTACATTCTTGTCACTTACAGTATGAAAGTACTGAAAGAATATTGAAATATGAATATTGAAATCCTAGAGATTCTGGAAAGTGAGATTTATTCAGAGAAAGGTCAGAACAGTAGTAACAAAGCTTAGCTGCTCTGAATATATACACCTGCCTTCACAAAGACGCTAAATCATGAACAGCTATCACACATCTCTCCTGGATGCTCCACTGAGACACGTACTGAGATTTAGATAGAGCCAACCATGTATTTCAGAGGTGGTCACTAGATGTTTACTCACAGAAATCCTGACAATTTTTCTGCAAACAGCACAGCAGCCAATGCAATACAATACATATACAAAGAACATTCAAAGACAATTAAATCTCTCCAGTACCATAACTGCTTGATATAAATCAAGACAAGGTTGTCACTCCTCTTGGATCAAGGTTAATCTCCTCGTAACCATTAAATTCACACACATGCATCATCAAGGATCTGTTTTACAGCTTTTCACTCCAATAATCTGTAGCAGTATCAGCTGAGCAGGGAGCAGCAAGACATTTCATATTATAGACATGGGAAAGCAAGAAAGGACTCATACCATTGTCTAGGGTTTTCATGTTGTACTACTCTGGTCTTTTTAGCTGCACAGGAATAAGAGCAGTAGGAATTATTTAGCAAGACATAACAGGGTAAAGCTATCGAAACACAGGAAAAAAATGTAGAAACTGGTACTCTGATGTGTTTGGTTCTTCTCTCACCCTCTGCCCCCAGCAAATTATGAAGGACTCTTTTGGCACAGCAACCCAAGTCTTAACCTATCTCTCTAAATCATAGATAAAATGTGACCAAGGCAAGCCTTAGTATTCCCAAATGTCAGAAATGAGTGCATGAATGCTGAATCCCTGCCTATACTCAATTGTTAACAAGCTGAAATTTTATTTTGGGACAGACTTTGCCTTACCAAGTGATAGGTATCTAATTAAAAGTATAGCAAGTTTTCCAGTGAACAACCCTGAACCACGGGAAAATCAGAACCCTATTCTGTTGTTCACATTTCCAGAAATAACATTAACAAAACCGCCAGAAGTAAAAGCCATATGTTTTGTTAACAATAGGGAGACTAGTGCATAGCTTTGCAAATACAACAAATCAATAATGGCTTTACGCCACCTGAAGATTCCTCTACAATAAGATGTATTCTGGGTGTCTAACGGGCTGCAAGCAACCTGCCAGGCAGTTTGTGAGAGCTCTCTAAAACCATCCTAGCTCAGAAGTCTTAGGAAAACCAATGATTAACAGAAGATTAATGCTAACTTGAAAACTGTTTCCTCCCCAAAGAGAATTGCTCTAAGGCATATTAATCTAGGCTAAGTGCATTTAGTGACCCGCTAGCATTTGCTGCCAAAACCAGCTAGATTTGAAGTGTTAAGCCTCAGCTTTGATTAACTATCCAGTAATCTACAACGGCAGCTCTAAAACACAGAACAGACTTATCTTTACAAGGAGAAAGAAAGCAAAATGTTTCCTCTCATTAACTTTTGAAAAAAAAGCTAATTGGAGAGGCAGCAGATACACAGATCAGATTAACAGGGAGAAGAGACACTGACATTAGTCTTTTTTGCAGCAGGAGCAAACAATGTAAATTTTAGACTAATTGTCCTGCTTCAGTGTTACCAGAGATATTTTTGGTGTCCAAGATAAAACCCACAGCAGTGGCACATTTAGCTTATACAGTACATTAACGAAGGAAAAGCTGATTAGCTTCTCTTACATTTAATGAAATTCACAAGATCCTCCAAGATCCTTCCTGCATGAAATGGCTACGCTGATGATGCGAACACTCCCTAGGAGTACTCACAGGGCTGCAGAACGAACAAAGTAATGGACTCACAGCACCAGGCTCCACCAAACTGACATGTACCATTACAAACAATCCACTAAATCAGGTTCAAAATAGACTGTACGCAATTTCAGTGAATTAGAAGTTCAATGAGTTGTTCCACTGCAATATATTTCCCAAAGCAGCATTTTCAGGGATTTCAGAGTCACCAACCTTTATTACAAAAGGTGCAATTACCTGGCAGTAAGTCACACACACCTGCTGAGGGAGGTGACTGAGGCTTTTTGTGAAGAACCACATAGGCACCTCACACTTGAAATGGGATGAAGGTTACGCTTCTCCAGTTCACACAGAAAAACATCACCACACTTAAACATCCCACATGCTGCCTCATCTCCCACAGCCGAAGGGCTGGCAGGTTCCTCACAGGGATGCAGTGAACGCAGGGACCTCAAGCAGAGCTGAGGGAGGCTGTGGCACCCAGGTTAGCGCACACAAAAGCACGCCTGGCTTTGGCATAGCAGGGAAGGCTTCTGCTCTCAGGGAGGCTCTGACTCTGTTTCTCCCCCTTCTGGCAGAAAACACGAAACGTGCAAGATTTGGAGCTAAAGCTTTAACCAGATGCAATGCTTTGTGTACAGCCCATGGGGAAGAACTGGAACTGTACAGGGGCAGGTAGCCCACGTACCTGGTTTGCTTTTTGTGGCAGCTTTTCTGATTGTGGTACATAACATCTCCCTGTTAAGAAGCTCTGCTGGCATTTCAGCCTAGGAGAGATTGACATTGGCTTCAGAAGACTCCCTCAGGCACTTTTTCCACATGCACAGCTTCTCAGTGCATAATTTCCCTGGCATGCCTTTACCACTCGGCCAGTTGTGTGCTCATGGCACCGTCACAACACGATCATACTTATCCAAAAGGACAAATAGAACAGAAGACCACCCATCATTTAACGCAGCTGTGCAGCTGGGACCAAAGCCATCAGGGCTGAGCACTGTGGTCATGTCTGCCCTGCCCCTGTACAGACCGGATCTCAAACAATTGGTTGTCCTTCCACCCACAGCACCACTAAGTGGCTAACTGGGCTACGCGTACTGCCGGGCAACTGGATTGAACACAAAACTGACAGCAGTCCCACGGAGCTTTCCCACAGATCCCTTCCAATGGCATTTCTCTTGTGGCCTGAGGGAGCATCCAGGCAAACCGGGCTCCCAGGCCAGGTAGGGAACAATATCAAACCACAAATATAGGTAAAGACAAATACTTACTCTCTCTACCTGAAACAAGTGGCGACCGGCTTGAACTACTCACTGTCAAGTGAGGCAACATGAGGAGAAGCCTTGCTGACAAGGCATTACGGATGGCCATGTAATCTGCCAAGATTTAACATTAAATGCATCCATACTCAAGCCAACAGCGAGGCAGGGAAGAGAGCAGCAAGCTTTTCATCCAGGAGTAAGGGACACAGCAGCAGAGGTAGCTGTCAGTAAGAATAAGAGAGTCCTGCCTGTGACATGGTCAGCACAAGGCAGCCATTGTCTAAATAGCATGGAAAACACTTCATGAAAAGAAACACACTATCAAAAGAGCATAAATCTTACCTACTGTTTATCTCCATTTTCTTTAACCTGCAGGAAGTCTTCCGAATTGGCTTTTGTGTGTGCCTTAACCTCTTTCAGGTACAAAGAAAATTTGAACCTTCTTTTCTAAAACAGGCAAATGGAGATAAAGTCTTCAGCATAGCAAACACTCTCCTTATTCCCATAGCCCTACACCAACCTTTTCAATATAGTGAGTGTGCCTACAACATTCCTTATCAACACCGCATATTCAGGATCACCGTGTGTTAAACCCATCATCTGCAGTACTGAGGATAATAGAGGATGGAAATGAGTAAAGTAATTCAAAAGAATAACATACTGGTGAGATTTTAAGTATCGGATCTATCAACACAATTTTAATTTTACAGGGTGCATACAACAGCATTATAAAACCTCTCTGCCCTTGGGAAGGAGTGCAACTTGCTTTAACTTCATAGCATCATGGATTTACTTGGTCTTTCCTGAGAGCGTTGGAATGATTCTATAAATTTCCTTTCTTATCTTGCAAATTAATTCCGAGCTGCAAATATGGCTCTAGAGGCTGATTCCCCCTATGTCTGCACTCTGTTTAATTATGTTCAAGAAAAAGCAGCAGCAGCTGAGGACAGAAGGCTGCTGCTCTGCCAGGGTAGTGCTCACCATCATTGGAAATGGGAGTAAATGCACTGCAGATGCGAGGGCACCGGGGATCTGTCTGTTGCTGTAAAGTGCCCCTAAGAATCCACTAGAGAGGGCACTGCAAGCAGAACTGCAGGCCCCTATACTCTGGTCTAGACGTATGTCCAAGCGTTGGAATAACTCATGGAGAAAAGCCAAATGCTGTTAGGTACCCCCAAGTGGTTCGTCTGACATTCTGGAGCTGGGGAACAAACACATGACCAGAACAAAAGCTACAATCAGCAGCTTGGCGCCGTGCCACCAGCCATAAGCATGATTGATACTACATTTGGTTCCATTAGGTACAATCCCTGTAATAGAGCTATCAGCACCTTAGGAACAAAATCTCTTTTCTGATTGCCATTTTCAAGGTCACCTTTGTAGCGCACCACGAGTTTTAATTGAAGAGAGCTTCTGTCGCGGGTTATCTGCCCCAGTGGGGTTCTGAGACTTCATCCTGAACTGTATTTTGTCCCCATTTATAAGCTGCATTGAAGTTTCCATTGTCCACATTTATCTCCCGTGCAGTTCACTTGCTGACAAGTCACCCTTTGAGATTAATAATACTTACACAATTTTCTCTTTCTGCTCTTTGATTTTTGCTTCTTTTGTCAATTGAAGAGCTTTCAAAAAGCCACTTTCTCGACTTTCCAGTTTCTTTTATTCATCTTTTCAAAATGGTTTCTTTATGACCTGCTATGTTTTTTGAAAGTACAGAGCTGTTTATTTGGCATTGTAAACAGATGTGGAGGCTGAATTAGATTTAGCCCTTCCTCGATCAGGACAGGGACATTCTTCCAAACTTCTTAATTTGTCCTGCTCTGCTGACATGTTTTTCAGAGTGCAGATGTTAAATTAATAGGCAAAGTGAGATGAGCAATTGTGAGGAATCATCCTGGAGCACCTAGATCTTTACCTGATGCAAACCTGCGTGATATGAGGGAAAACTCAGGGATTCAATGCACAAAGGGATAGCTGTGCCATGCTAAAGAGGCTTATAAAACTACCAGTTTTGAAGCTGAACAAACATGACAGACCAGTGGTCTGGTTTCTGTGGACACTATTTTATTTGCTCTGGCAAGAAAGAGAAAACACTGTTTCCACACTGTCTGCATTCAGCAGCATTTTTCATTCATTATGTAGTGGAACAGATCTGTTCGGAGCCACCTTTAGCTCTGCATCACCACCACTGTGCACCATCAAGCATGATTGATAAAAACTGCTTCGTGTCATCAATACCTGTTGCAGCACCAGCTATGGGACCAACCATCCTATTTAAAGCCAAATCCATTCCCCAGGAAATATTTTCCAATACTTTATACTACTCCTCCACTTTCACAAAGGTAGTGCAGGTTTCTGAAGTCACAGAAATGCACACATTTCACTGCTGACTTTCCAAAGCCTTCCTCATGCACCCAAGCTCTGACCATCCCAGACAGGGATGTTTGCTACCCAGGAAGCATGCGCACCGTAGCTCAGCATCAGTGGCAAATCAGCTACCGGATGAGCACAGCACCAGGACTACCAAACCCTGTGTGTGGTAGGACCTACAGCAAGGTGCAAAACTGGTCTCAAGTGGAGAGGGACCAACCACAAGATCACTCTGATAATATCACGAAGAATGAAACCCTTGAGAGCTCCGGCAACAAACATATGAAACTACTCACAGCCAAAAGCTGAAGTGCTCTCATGGAACGTTGCTTTTGGCTTAATAAACTGTTGAGTTTTTAGCTACATCTAGTGACTATTGTGAAAACGTAATATCTGTAACAATACTCCAGAGATGAGCAAGTTAATCAGAATCCTAACAGAAGCAGATGACTTTCTTCGGTCTGTTCTGTCTTTTTGGTTGCTTGGCTCTAATGAAGCTTGCGTTTTACAATTACCTGTAATTTGGTTTGTGTTGCAATAGCCCTGAAGTCGCACACTGAGAGAAGCCTTTGACAGTCCAAAGTTGTTTTTAGCTTAAGTTATTCTCATGGTAAAAATGGTGCTCAGTGACTCTAAGATTTAACGTCAAGATACACACCTTCTTTAAATTCCTCCCCCCAGACATAAATAATTCCCTGTGAATTAGCCTTGCCTAATGGAGAAGAAAGCCCAACAGTGAATTTAGCTCTGAAATATGAAAGCACAGCAAGACATTTTGGAAAGGCAGCTTCTGATGGTGAGCAACATATTTGTAGGTATAAAATTCAGAATAGAATCTGTCCCTAGCCACTAGCTTGTTTTGCTCCATTTTCCTCCTGAGGCTGATTTTTGTTCTCCTGGCAGCCAAATTCCTCTGTATCAGAGCTCTTTTGCAGACAGTCAAAGTAATTTAATTCCTATATTTCAAAAAACTAGAAGAATGCTATTTTCCTGACCAGTATTTCTGGGGGGTAAAAAAAATGAAAAATTGCCTTCTATTGAGGGTAGCACAGCAGAACGATATTCTAGATCTGTAGGTCCTTCTGTTGCATCTTTGTCCTTTTCCTTTCTAATTCACATCTTTGCTGTCTTCTTCAATGGCTTTGTTCAAGAAACACTGTCAAATCCCTGGCATTTATATCACAGCATTTCAGCAACTCACCATATTACCAGAGGTTGAACAACGTTACATCTGCAAGTATCTTGTCATTAATTCCTAATATTTTTACAGTGATTCCAGGGGCCAGTCATCACATCCGCAGATAAATCTCTTTAAAGAGCTATTTTAATACAAAAAAAAAAAACGTAATTTGAAACTCTGGACTGTGGAGAGCTTAAATAAAACAGCTTCTGAAAATTTCCTTCCATGGTCTTTAAAAACCCAAAAAGTTACAGAAGCAACTGCAAATTGTGCAAATTCCATCTCCAGGACAGAATAATGTGCGTTGTTATCCCGGGGAAAATAATTATAGAAAACAAGTGATGAAACATTTCTGGCTGCTGTGGTACCTAGCTATTAGAAAATTAATGTTAAATCAATTTAGATGCTAGCTCCCAACATAAGCCAGAATTTGCTGATCCAGCAGTTTGCAGATGGATTCATTTGTTGGTCAACGCTGGTCTGATTCAGCGTATCGTCCAGCAATCAATATCTCCCTTTCTCATATTCCAGCAATCCAAAAACTGTATTTAAATGCTATCCACTTCTATGTGCTGCCAAATATAACCCCATTTCACCTAAGCCACTGCTTTCTAGGCCAAATGTTCTTTCCTGAGGATAACACAGGCCAATCGTGCCCACACCAGATGAAGACATGTCCAGCCCTACCTTACTTTGCTCCACCAGCCATGGACAAATCCCTCACCATAATCCAAATATGTAACATTGAACGTTACTGTTGCTGCTATTGCCACCCAAATACTAATTTGTCAGGCTCAGTTACACAGTATGCCCTGAACTTGCAAACAATGAAGAAGGTGTGTTCCCTCAAAGGGGAATGTAAACTTACATGTAACAGACTTCACAGGAGTAAAACATACTAGAAATCTCACAGAAATCAAAATAGGACTGCCTGGTATGGTGCCTGTCATCTTCAGGTATTGAAACATTTTTCACAGGACACTGACATTATCCTTTCATTTCACAGGTGGGAAAGCAAGGAAGCATGCAAATTGACCACAGCTACCAGTAACCAACCAAGCCAAGAATAAAACTTCTTCCTTAAATTCTATTCCCAAACTCCACCTATGAGAGCCCACAGATTATCAGAAATACAATTTTGATGGAGCCTCCATCAATTTCTGTGACCTTTACATTCTAACACTACTAGGAGAGCTAACATCTGACCTCTGCTCCCTGCCCTTGGCCAGGGATTTGATTCATACACCAAGACATACAGTGACATATTTTAGTATATTTTCTCTCTTTCTTGGGCAGTTTTTTGAATTAATTTTGATGAATCTTTGCCTCACGGCAAAATTGCATGCCAGATTACAACAACATCAAGCAAATGTGTTTTACTGAGCTTCCTTATGCATGAGGAAAAAAATAATAATAATAATAATTTAAAAAAATTACTAACTCTTAACCTCAAAAATAACGGTGGGTATTGCTTTTTTACCAAGCATCAAATTCTTCCATAAGAATACTTTGTCCCTTGTCTATTTTAATGCCATTCCTAAAACCAGCAAACACATGCTACTTCACATTTGCTTCTAACATAGCGTACAGCAGGACACAGAGCATGAGATTGCTTTGAAACTAAGAGGTAACCAAATCTTTCTTGAGCCTGCAGATAACATTTCCAAACTACACCTCTCAAAGCAATAATTTCAACAAAGGGCGATTTTCCAGGCAAAAACTCAAAGCCTATTCAGAATGGCACAAGATGAATCCAAAAGCGAGGCTACAACATAAATTAAGGTCTGTCCAGGAGACGGGGACAGAGAAAAATAGGAGGCAGCCACAGCTATAGCATGCCTGGTGTGAGGAAGGGAGGTACGCACAGGGCTGAGTTGAGAGTGGGCTCTTGGGCCATGTGTAGGGGGTGAAGGTGGAGGCTCCTCCAGGTGAGGCTGGTCAGGGTCACTGAGAGCCATTAGCACCTGCAAAGCCCTGATACTGGCATGGAATCAACATTTGCAAAAATGTGTGTGATCTTTGGGGGTGATTCTTCACCGTCTCCATTTCAGAGCTTAATTTAAAGATGTGATTTTTGTTTCTTTTTTTTCAAACAGCACTGCTTAGAGCAGAGGCTACATTGCTAGAGCTACAAAGTGCATTTTCTTTGCCTGCCTTGAAGTGATCACCTCAAGGTGACCAACATCACCAGCTGCTCTGAGAAATCTTGGCCTGGTAGTTTGCCCTGAACAAGAGAGGAATGTGAAACACAAGCCTTGTCCCATTCATTCTTCATTTGTACCCACCAAAAGAAGGAGAAAAAGAAGACAGTGTTTAAAAGTTATGAATACCTGAATACTGAATTCAGCACCACAGCAAATCCATGCTCAATGTTTGACGAATGGTGAAGGGATGAGATTTTTCAGCCGTTTGTATCGCAGCCTGACAGGCTCTATTAATTCCAATTCCATCAGAATCACCAAAATTATATTTTAGGAACCAGCTGTGAGCCATCCTCACATTAAAAGTAAATTTTGACCTTTTGGAGATAAACAGCAATGTTTGATCCAGCATTGACAACTTGCAAAAACTTACGGGAAATTCAAGCTTTGGAAGTGTTATGCTTTATGCATTAGGTAACATAATCCCATGAAGAACATCTGACTCACTCTTGAAATCCATTGTGTTGTATTTGCCATGCAGGAGCTGAAATACCTTTTCTTTCAACTTTAAATCACATCAATTTTTGAAGACAGGTTTTGTCTCTTCCTTTGGCAGAGGAGTGAAACGGGCACTGACAGGCAGTGAGGGCTTCAATGTGGCTTCAAATATATCATTTCATAACATAAAATAACCACACCAGACTTAGATGGTACCAGAGCATCCACAGAGCACTTAAACAGAAAAGCCCCCTTCCACCTCCCTCCACACCACCCAGCTCAGCAGTAACTTGTTTCCCTGCCTGTGGGACCTCAGAAGAGGTTTACTACCCCTGAGCAACCTCAGGCAATCCGATTCCTTTGATTAGATCTTTTTTTGATAGTTCACCTTTATGAAGCACAGAAGCGTTGTTAATGACCAACAGCTTGTGTTGCCTGTGATTTTATCTGCAGAATTTGTTTGACCCTTGCCCAGCAATGCCAAGGTTCAACCCACAGACAACGGCCCTTAAAATGATCAAAATTACCTTAGAGCAGTTTTGCTCTAAGTTGCCCTTAGAGCAGTTTTGCTCTAAGTTGCCCCAACTCAGAAGAAATGGTGCAGAAGATTTTCTGCTGCTGCTGCCTCGTCAGCCATATCCACGCTCTCCCATGCTTGGTACAAACGCAGCTGAGAAGGAACTTTCATGTCACAGGAGCAGACTGGCACATTTCCACCTGACTGATGTTAGATTTTCTGACTTAAATCTTTTTCGTCAGATCTACACATGAGATGGGGCTGGAGGATGCCAAGTTTCACTGTAAAAAAAAGTTATGCCTTGAAGACAAGAGGCAGCTGAGATATTCTGGGGAGCACTGGCCCTCTGACTTCCATGGTGTAACTTGAGGCTGCTTGTCTTTAGAGGGGACAGAAGTAGGCTCCTGGCCTCCCAGAGGCCTCCTTCATGCAGTGTTTCACACCATCATGTCTGTGCCTCCCCTGCTAAGTGGGCTGAAGTAAATTCAGTCATGGTCTAGTTTCCTGTGGGTTTTAGCAAATGACCTCTTAACTCAATCAGCCAAACAGAATAAAAACGCAAGCAGAAAAAACGTTCTTCTGCCCAAAAAAGCAACACAGAAAGCTCAAGAAAATCCATTTGCCCTGGCAGAAAGAACACTGCTTCATGTCCCTGTGTCCAGAGGGGAGGGGACAACTTCTCAACATCTTTCTTTCACTGTATTTATCTTTGGCTAAAGGCTGTGTCAGGTTCAACAGGGAGCTACAGACCTGGAAAACAGTTATCTCTGAAAGCAACAAAAGGTACAACATTGTATTGGTAAGGCAGAAACCTTTGGCGGTACAGAAATGTTTAAGGGATTGGACAGAGAAGAATCTGGTGATGATTTGAGAGAGGGTTAGTCAATTTGAAAGGAAAATGAACTTAAAAAAACCTTCTGAGTGGTGCTCAAATATCCAATCTGTCATCCTTTGTTCTTCAAAATGAACTCCCTGCAGCAAAATTACATAAATTATGAGACTTGGAAACTGTGAATTTTTTATATAAAGTGATTTTACAGGTGTGCCTCCTGGTGGCTAATGACAAAAAATTGATTAATAAATAATTTCATCTAAAAATACCAGCTGGGCTTATAAGAAATGTCTCTTCTGGGAAAACTTCGGGCTTAAAATTCCAATCGCATTTAAATAAAAATTTGCTCAGAAGAACACTGTGGCAAAGAGCAGGCTGACCAGCAGCAGGCTGTCCTGCTGCAGCCCCAGAGCAGGAGCTAACACACCGCTGGGGTTACCTGCTCGTATCCCCTGCCTCCCTCCACAGTCACATAGGCAGCAACTCCTCCAGAGGGTACCCTACAGCAGCTAATTTATGCTCTGGTTCCTAAATAGCATCACATCTACGCAGGTCTCTGGACATTATATGCCACAGGATGTTATTTCTCACTGTGAGCTCACCGGGCCTATGCTCCAACAGCCTCTGAACGCCTGTATTTCATTTTAAAAGACTTTCAGAGATCGCTCTCTAGCTGATCAATCTGTGGAGCTGAGATGGCAGTTCTGGCTCAACAGCCCATTTTTCCTGGCTTCGTTTGGCTACCCTGTGATTCTCCAGAGTCCCTGCAGAGTGTACCTTACAAGACATTGCCACTTCTCCAGTCTTTGCTTACACTTCACTCCTCAAGGACTTGCAGTCCTGGAACTGGGAGCTGCCCCTTCCCACACGGCTGTAGCCACTTCCCACCTCCTGTTGCCTCTAATTTGCCCACCCACCAGCACCCACCTCCTTTTGACCCCAAGGCCCATCCCCTGGATGGGCAAGGGGCCACAGGCAGGCAGCAGCACGCGTCCTGCTCTGCCACGCTCCCAGCCATCCGCGCAGCAGTCAGTGCCTGCGGCGTGGGTGCAGCCATCATGTCAAAACCTGGCCAGGCACCTCCTGTGATGCATTTGCCTCATCTCCAGTGCATTTGGGAAGCACAGGCATAGCTTTCATCTCCTGTCAGCACAATCGCTTCCCCAGTGCCACTCTCTGACTTCAGAAATGTTATGGGAAGAAGGCTGATTTGACCCTGCAGTTGTGACACCTCACTGAAGAACCATAAAAACCTTTTCAAGTCAGAAATAAGGTATGATATCAGCTTTCCGTGATTCATCCTGACACCAAGATTGTGGTTTCATGCTCTTATTAGCTTCAAATGAAGCTGCCATTAGGCACTGTTCTGTTGGACCCAGATTCATTTCAAGAGCGCACAGAAATAATCAGTACAGGTGACCTGCAGTAAGGCTTTCACAGCACGTTGATCTCTTTCTCAGATTGACACTGAACTCTTGACAGCCATTTAAATCTCAAATAACTTGTGAGAAAGAAAAGAACTATTGCTTTCTAATGACGCACCAAAATATGGTTCAGCCAGTAGACTGAAGGATGAGCCTTAAATACTTGGTGGCTTGCTGTGGGGCGAAGCCAGGGACATGGAGCAGAAAGGACCCCTCTCTGCACGTGTATAAAATAAACCAGACAGCATGACTCAAGCTGCTAAAGGTAAAAGTGCTTCACAGCAATGTGCTCTGGTCTGTAAGCGTCTGTTTATGCTGAGATTGTAGACATAAGGAAAAGGAGGGTGTCTTTTAGGTAAAGTGGGGCTATGGGAATTGCAAAGGGAATCCTTGGAATCATTCTGCCCGGCATGAAAATCCAGGGTGAAATATCAAACTGCCAGTGACAAATATCTATGGCAAAACCACCACAATGTTCAAAAGGGGTGAAATGAAGGGGGAGGATATTGTCTGTGGCAAAAGGAAGTGATGTTCATGAAATAAAAGGAGCATAAAAAAGGAGATGCTGAAGAGAATGCAATTCAAAAGGCTTTGTCAGCAGAGAAAGCGGCGACAAAGGGAAGCGGTGACAATTTAGCTTGAATCTAAGACTGTAGCTGTAATAGATGAGGGTTAATTTTTTTAAGAAATGCAGCATCTGACCTCTCCCCCTTAGGCCTGCAAAGAAGTCGGTAAGTTTTCTAAAGGATGTATCTCCCACTGAAACACATCAGTTAAAAAGCTGCTTCCTTTCCAAACACATTCTGCAGCCCATAGCACCCACAGAAAGCGAAGATGCATTAAGTGCATCTTTGAGAAAGATCCAAACCAAACAAGACCATCTCTGAAAATCTGAAGGAGTGACAAGCTTGACTGAGATAGAGGACTTATTAAGCTCCTTTAAGATGTTTTGAAATCTGAGGGCTCCTGAATATGGGGTGTAAGTAAACCAGTTTTTGAGGAAGATGCCAAATGTAAACCTTAGCTCTGGATCAGAGCTATTAAAATGAAGAATTTAAAGCAGGACCATTAAAGCTCCATCTGTGGTGCAGCTAAGAAACTTTTAAGTCTCCCATGAGAAGACACGAGCTCTGCATTACAGAATTTCTACCATAGGCCAGGCACACCTCTGTCAGAAATTGCATGGGTATATGCAGTGCAGCCCGGGAGCAATGGTACAAATTAGAATATAGTTCTGAGAACCCCTTCCAAACTGTTATTCTAGATGAGCTATATATTATTTCATACTAAATCTGTTAGAACAATGGCTAGAAATAAAGGAAAATCATCTCTTGCAGTTGTAAGCCCAGCCTAATAACTGTTCTTTTGTACAATGGGCATAAAGGCAGAAGCAGAAGCAAACTTCCAATTTCCAGTTAAAATCTCTGGTTCTTGACTTTGAAAAGACTTTTCTAGAAATTCCAAGTAATTTTACTAACATTCCCTGGAGGCCAATGCTAAAATAAAACATTTCAAGAGGCTAAATTGACCTTTTCTCCAATTAGCACGAAGTTTCCAAGTACTGATCTTTGCTATTTCATACATCTGTCACACAGCAAACAGAACTTGCAGTGACGTGGCTTTCCAGGAATCTCTGGAAATGGGTTTGACAGTCTTAGTCTAAAATTAAGCAATCCCTCAGAGCAGATGGGGACTACTGGGAGTAGGAAGAGTCTTAGCAGAGAACAAAGATGGTAAATTTGGCTGGTAAGAGGCAAAGACAGCCTCAGGAACCCTGCCTTGCTGTTATGCAAGGATATACGTTGCTGCATACCACCACTGCCCAAAGCTGGGACATCGGTATTCACCAAGCTATGAGTGTGTCTAGGCAAAATTTGGGGAGAAAAGCACTCAACATTTGCCTTCCAGAGGCCTTCTGATCAAAAGAAGGGTTTGTTTTAACAGGCATACGCCAAAGTAAAAAAACAACAAACAAACAAACATACAAACAAAACCCTAACACACCCAAAAGAACAGGAAAAAAGAACATGTAATAATTAAACAAAAGTTGAATGCCTAACGACTGAAACATTTTTTGTAGCCATTCACACCACAGTACAGCCACATCAAAACTTGGCACAGTCCCTAGGTTGCTTCCTGCACTGCCCCAGATACTGCCACTTTTATTTTAGGTGAGATGGGCTTCTCTAGCAAGGGGTGATTAGCAGCAGCAGCTAGGAACGTAAACTACTTACATCTACGTCTATATATTTTATATTTTATAGACTGCTGTGAGAGCAGGGGCCGTGCTTCTCACAGATCAACACGCTCAGCTGAGCAAAACAAGCACCATCTTCTTATGTGATCACAAAATGAGGGACAGAGATGATGGAAGCAGAAAATACACAGAACTAAAAAGTGAAAAAAATAAGTAAAAAGAGAGGAACTTCTACATGGAAGAAAGCTGCTGGTTGCCCCTGGCTCCCCTTGCACATTGAGCAAGCTCTGTGCAGCCCTGCTAAACCTTGTGCCACGGGGCCGTGAGATCTGCCTGAATGCCACTGTCCCCAGAAACCTGTGCAGCTCAGAAAGGAAAAGACCTTTCAGATGAAAGCACCGTGACTGCTGTTCCAGCAGCGGTGACAGCCGTCTTTGCAGGGTGTCCATATGGTTGTTGACAGCCTGCTCTGCTGCTCCTTCAGCAGCTCTGCCCCTGTTGAGAGGAAGAGAAGTGCAGTGATACGCTCAGTAAGGAAGCAGAAAAAGATGGTAGACAGAAAGGAGCGTGAGGACATAACCCATTAATGAGGTCAAACACCGAAAGAGCTGAGCACGGGATTACCCGCGTGCACAATTTGGGAGACTCCGTCCCAAAGTCACTTTCTTCTGGTACCACAAAGCATGTTTTCACACACTAGAAAAATACACCCAACTCTTTATGTAAGCAAGTCTAGTGACCTCTTGACCATACCGGGACACCAGTAACATCCGAGCACCTGGCTGGGACTCTGAGCAAAGACACGCTGCCAGTTGTAACCCATGTGTGCTGCTAACTTTGGTTCTTTTTTCCACAGCATCACCAGGATGCAGGATGCTATTTTTTGATCAGGTTCCTGTCGCATTTCACCAACTGATTTGTATGAGCAACCTCTGTAAAACTCCAGTTATAATTTATGCAAAGCTTATGTAAGTCACCTAGGATTAATTACCTAGCTCAGAGTCCAATTTATTTAGCAATTGAGAAAATTTAGACAATAGGTGGTGCATTTGCTGTTTTAAAATAAAAGGCCAGAGTCCTTAGCTCTGTTACAAGGCTAAATGTTAGTTTTAGAAATTCATTATTAGCAAGCCCCTAAACAAGTACTTTGCAATGCAATCTTTTTTGCATCATTTAGCCTGCAAATAATTTCCCTATTCAAACTCTGGACATATTAATGAAAGCAAACAAACCAACCCAGGAATGTAAGTTGTTTACATTATAGTTTTCAGAATCAACTTTTTTTGTTTGTTTCTCAGACTGAATTTGCCAGACTCGTAACAGGGGTCTCAGGAAATGCACTGCTAAAATGTTGTGACGCTTTGGGGGAAGTTTCTGGAACACCCAATAAAAGCTATGAAGGAGAAACCTACTCATATGCAGAAATCCAACACCAGACTTGCGTGCACTCTACGGAATAATGGGGACTTTGAAAAACAACGCAATAGAGTGTAACCGAGTGATAAATGAGGGTCATGCGTGGGCTGTGAGGAAGGAACACTCACAGGCACAGCAAACTGTGCCCTCTTCCGAGGAGGAGACCTGTTGGCCACAAAGCCCCTGGGCTGAGCAGCGCTGGGACAACAAATCCCCAGCCAGCAGAGGCAGCTCCAGGGCCACGCTGCAGCCTGGCTGCCCCAGGGAGCTGCTCCTTGTGCACATTCACACCAGACTGCCGTCTGGGGAAGGTGCTCTTTGGGACTTCCTGTGCAGCATCTGCAGCTGGGAAATCCTCCTGTATGTGCCCTGTGGCTTTAATCCCTCCCCAGGTCTTGCTGTGGTAGGACAGGTGACCAGGCCAGGTACTGAGGCCCCAGAGCTGGCTTTTAGCCTCCCGTCTGCCCCTTTGGCTTTACAGGCAGCTTTCGCGACCTGGGGTTTCGCTGTGCGTTCAACATTTCCATGCAATAACTACAAAGCCCTGCCTTGCGCAGTACATGCCACTCACGTCGTTTCACAGAACTGCAAGTATTTTCTAAGAACCAGCTTGAGCACGATCATTTGGAGCACGGTGGATGAACAGCTGTGCAGAGGCGCTGCACCAGGCATGGAGCACACTTCTGGACGGGCTGCAGTTATCAGGGCTCCAGCAACAACTTGCCTCCAGTCAACAGGGACAGACTGTTCTACAGCAGCTGAGGTTTTGGCCTAAAGGAATATAAATATTTGGGTATCATGTTACTTGATTGACTCACTAGATAACTTAATGGGAGACAGCTGAACCAAGCCTTAAAGAGAACACGCGTGTTCCTAATGTAAAGCTCACAAAAGCTCCTTTTCGTGTACCAGCTTATCTTAAGGGGCAGTTATGCTTTATGTGGCCCATTTTAGAGATGCTTTAGACCTGGTTCTGATGTACAAGGTATGTTCATTTTGTATTTCCCTTTATTTACTCAGACATTTTATTGTAATAGAATTCAACAGACTGCATCTAGTTTCCTCACTGTTCGTTTGGCTGGACCCTTCCAGTATGTTAACCACATCTTAGTGGCTTTTCACCTACTACACTGATACAAAACAAAGCCAAATGAAGTATTTGATGTGAAATTCTTAATGATGTCTGCTGGCTCTCGACAGTGGAGGTGGCCTTCCATGGGTTTTCTGGAAGAAATGTCCTGCAGAAATTGATCAGCGGCTCTTTTATTCCAGACACATTTCACATTTGTAGGTACTTAACAGATGGCTTGCTTTAGTTAATTCTTCCAGAGATAAGTGATCACTAGCTCACAAAAGCTGAGTCTTAAGAGTGTGCACTGTAAATCACATTTTAGCTTCTCTGCAAATCTTCTGCACTCTTCCTGGCTGCCTACAGCTTCCTACAGTCTCATCCATTGGGAACTATGTAACGTGTCCAAGCTACACACCTTGAAAAATGTCAGCTACTGTGAATACGGCTGGAGGTACAAAAGAGGACAGGAGATCTGCTGTACATTTCCTTTTCTGGAAGGAATTGGGAATCTCTTCCCTGGAGAACTGGGAAGCAAGAGGACTGCTCCCCAGGGTGTGGGCACTTCAGAGCAACAAGGATGCAAAGGACACCAAGTCCTTAGTGATTCACTGCCACTTCTCCACTCTGACTAATTCCCTTAGAGGGCAAGGGAAGCTGTCAGAGGTCCTCTGATTTATGGCTGTTCAATGTTTGGCCCTCCTTCTGCTGAAGCTGCCACAGCAGCAGCCCTAAGGACAATAGCTGGGGAGAGATCCACAGAGAAAGGTCCCTGGGAAAGGGGCTCACCCTTCTTCCTCCCTCTCCTCTCCCCTGGGAGGTCTGTATGCTGCTTCTGGTTCACAGCAGGTAGATGTAGCTGCTGCCCAGCACAGACACAACTCAAAGAGCAAATGCAGACCTGGTTTTTACACCTTCCCTGCTTAGATTTGGTAACAAAGATGCTCAGCCATTCAAGCATTCAGGGGGGTCAAAGTGGGGGGGGAAAAAGGGTGAGGGGGGCTGTGCTGTATTGTCTCTGCACTGTACTGCCTCTTTAAAATTAGAAATGCACGGACAGCTTCAAGGTGCCTCCCACTGAGAAAAGGCTTTAGATGCATACACAGAGGCAGCCGAGCTATCCTCCCCCCTGAGCTACAGGGCAGACCTGCTCGGGAGAGAAATGATCATTCAGCGAAGTCCTTTGGCTGCTTCTGTAGTGATCCTTTCTCTGCTCCAGTGACAGCAGCGTATTTGCAAGGAAGGAACCAGGAGGCTATACCCAGAGTGCCAGACACCTCGAAGAGGACGAGAGCAACTGCAGGTAGTTAGCTGACGGTGTTATGTCACTTTGTGGGTGGTTATGTTCATTTATTTTAAAGATCTTTCCTGGTATTTTGCAGAGAAACCTGTCTGAAAGAAATACTGCTCCTTGTTTTGACCAACATACCGATTTTGTGTCCAAGTAATTGGTTAACACCTCTCTTCTATGAATGTTCACATTTCCAGGCAGCTGTGGTGATGTCTTACAAAGCAGTTAATTGTTTGAACTGTTATTTAGTTTCAGGCTTTGGCTTTCTGTTATTCTGTTGTTCTGCAACTCAGTTGGAAAAGCAATGTGGAGACAGAAGTTGGACAGAACCAGAGTTTTTCTCAGAAATTTATTAAGCTTTGGTACACCAGGGGCTGAGGGTGGTTCTAGGGAAGGAAGCAGGACAACAATTGTGCAGACTGTCCTTTGTAGCCACGATGGGCATTGCTCAGGAGTGTCTGACCTGAAGACTTACTGCTGCAGAAAAAGCAGTAATCCCCCCGCTTCTCTCCTGGGGGATGGGATGGGACTGTCCTGACATCTGGGAGTCAGGTGTGAGGATTACCAGATGTAGCATGGGAGGATGCAAGACGACAGACCCCTCATCAATTTGATACAGAATAGAGGAAAAATTAGGGAGTAGATTGGATTTTTTTCCTCTGTGCAGAAAATAAATCCGTTTTTAATGTTTGGAACAACTGCCAGTACAAAGCCTGTTCCTCCCTGTCTTCAGAAATCCAAAGCACTTTTGTCTTGCTTAAGGAAGATTCTCCCTTTCACCTCAAGAACCTGTCCAAACTGCTGTTCCTGTGAATAGCACGTTTGTGTTCACGGCACAGCCCTACGAGCAGGTTCATGGGACAAAGTCTTGTCCGTGCAAATTGGCCAGACTCCACTGCTTTGACAGAAGTAGTAATAGATTATGCTGGTTGAAAATCTGGGGCCCCTACTCAATTAATAGCTGCCAAAAAAAAAAAAAAAAAAAAAAAAAAAAGTGCTGGCTTTGCTCTTTTCTTGGATCTTGGCAACTTTTAATTAATTAAGAAATGTATTTATAAGCCAGGACATCAGTTCTTTTTTTTTTCTTGTCTATCACACCTTCCTGAGACATGTAGCATAAAGCAAAGACCTTGCCCAAGAGAGACATCGGATGCTTCTCAAACTGAGGTGTCATCTCCTTTTAGTGTTTTTTACCTTGCACAGCGATGACAGCACTGTGGGCTCGAAGGCTGGCAGAAGTTTGAAGTGGATTGTACGCTTTTGCTATACTGACATTTCAGTCAGTGCTGAAAACAGCATTTCATCGCTGGGTAAATAAGACTGCCGGGTGTAACAACCAGTGTATTATGCAACTCTAGGGATTTTACGATAATTGAAGCATCCTTTCACAGGGTATTTCTTCCCACTGTGCGCAGCCAGCGACAGAGCCGCAGGGCAATCAGGTGGATATTACTTTCCCTCAAGCACAGTATTTTTGCTGTAATTTCCTCTCAGGAAATGTTTTACTCTTTTTGTTCCCACAGACAGAGATAAATGATGCTGTTGCTCTATAGTCTCTTGGGAACAAAGACAAGGTGACTCACTGCTCACAAGAAAACTTTGGATGAGGTCTCTTGCCTGCTACTGTTGGGCCCTAACACCCTGGGTATTTTTAACCCCAGACCAAGGGCCAGACAAGCCACGTGTCAGAAGACAGACATGGCCACGGAGCAAGATGAACATAACACAAATGCTACCATCAACCTCAACTTTGCTGCAATCTACAATCTCCACGATGGGGACTTAACCTCCTTGAGAAATTTCTCCTTCCCTTTCAATTTCAGTTACAGCGATTATGACCTGCCCCTGGACAGCGAAGATGACATGACCAAAACACGCACCTTCTTTGCAGCCAAGATCGTGATCGGGGTGGCTCTTGTTGGCATCATGCTGGTCTGTGGCATCGGCAACTTCATCTTCATCGCGGCCCTTGCCCGCTACAAGAAGCTGAGAAACCTCACCAACCTGCTGATTGCCAACCTGGCCATCTCCGACTTTATTGTTGCCATTGTGTGCTGCCCCTTTGAGATGGACTACTACGTAGTACGGCAGCTGTCCTGGGAGCACGGCCACGTCCTCTGCGCCTCGGTCAACTACCTACGCACCGTCTCCCTCTATGTTTCTACCAATGCTCTCCTGGCTATAGCTGTTGACAGGTAAGTGGGGTGCTACGACTGCACATGGAGATGACTTCTGACATTGCCTGTCCCGTTTTCCAAGTCTTTAACAAGCTCAGCTGTTCTGTAGGATGTGCTGACGTCAAGGTAGGTACAACGCAGACCTGGCTATCTTGTTTCATAGCAATTTACTCACATGTGGTCATGAGACTGTCCCAGAGAAAACTCAGTGGAAATTTCCTGATTGAACTTTTCAGGTGAAAAAAACAATCATTTATTAAAGCAATTATTTTCCATAAAAATATACCTGACTCAGTGTAGGATGAATTTTAGGAGTGAGGGGAAAGGGAAATCAGAAACAGTCAATAGTCCAGAGAGGAAGGTGTTCATCAGCAGTATATAATCCTGACCCAATTTTATATCTCTAGGGAACATTAACTACTGGGCTCCGCAGCTTTTCTTTCTCAGTCTCACCTCTTCTACAAACAGGGAAATAAATAGTCTTCAGAGAGAGAAATAGTTAACTGGTGAATACAGAATTTAGCAGCTGAGTTTCCTAACAGGGTTATCGCCTTACAGAATATGTTTTTCTCCCTGTAAGGTATTTTTCCCAGCTTTTGTTTTGGTGTGAAAGAGAATAAAAGATAGGATTTCTATCTAGCTTGCAAAATAGGGTTATTATTCTCTGTCATGCCCTACTGAGCAAACCCAATAATCACTAAATTAACCATTTGATAGTACTGATGTATTCGCTGGATGCTCCAACACAGCAGCACATACTCAGTGCCTGTGACCAGGACGTGTCTCCATTAAAACACACTCCTCTCTCTTTATAAGCCTCTCTGATGATGGCAGAGCAGCGAGCCAGGAAACATCCAAATGTCATTTACAGAATCCATGTTAATGATGAAACAGTGATGCTTGCAGCGTCCAAAAAATGATAAAATGCTACACCAATGCAGACTCACAGAGGTTTTCTTACAGCCTTCACAATGGGGTGAGCAGAACACAAAGATACCCTGCACTACCTGCTTTGAGCTGCAATCCTGGGATATTTCTATGCTTGCCTCTCAGTCCAGGAATTTTAACAATGTCATTTAATTGTATTCTTTCTTACCACTCCTGTTCTCTTAGCCCTGTGCACTGCGGACCCTGACAGGCTCAAGCACGGTGGATCAGCTTCTTGCTGACATAAGTCTGACATCACAAATTCACAGAAAGACAGAGACCCACAGACTAAACTGTTTACAGAAATAAGTCATCTTTTGTGTATGAACATAATACACATCTCCGTATATCCTCATCAAATACACGTGGTATGATTCATTTAAGAACTTGTCACCGTTCACCATAATAGCATTTCCACACACACACACCCTTTTCCCATTTCTCTTATATACCATTTTTATTCTAGTCGAATGTTGCCTAGTTTTTAGCACCTGACCCAAAAGACAACTCAGGACCAGTTTAACCCTGCCAGTGGTTATATACCTCAGGCAAAGCTGATTCAGCTTTCATCGAGGTCAACAAAAATCCATGGAAACATCTCCATTCAGAGATGTTTTGCCCTGCATGTGGGAAAGGACAACCAGCTCCTGTGAAACAATTCCTTAATCAGTATCTAACGCAACAACCTTTACACAGCCCGGGGGACTCAGGCTTAAGTTTCTAAACACTGTCATTTACACATTACCATTTCCTGTTACATATCTTTTTCAGCTTCTGATTTATTTTTTTTTTTTTTTGAAAGCCCTTCTACTGCATCCCAGGTTGATGAAGTAATACAAGTCATTGAGCCCTTTTGCCTGCTAGGAAATCAGAAGATTTCTAGCATATCTCCCCACACATCTTTAAAAACAACCCTGGAAATGATTAATCACTGAAGTTTGTTGTAAGAACACATTGTTTTGGTTTTATTGCCTGTTATGTGTGAGCTTTTGAATTGGTAAACAGTGAGAAAGCTGATTCATTTCACAACCAACCATTCCATGTTGGTTGTGTCATGTGGGTAGCTAACTATTGAAACTTTTCCCCTATTTAGGTCATTTTAAAAGGTTTGCCTGCATAGAGAGAGTAATCCTGCCCTATAGGACTTGCCTCATGTAGGGCTCTCTCCCACCTTTCTGGATGTCTGTTTGCACAAAACAAAGGAATTACACATATTTAAAAAACAATGCAGTGTGAGTGGAGAGGATCTGAAGAGCAAGAACTTGTGCTAAGGGCCCAGTGCCCATGCTGTAAATATTATGGGGGGGGGGGGGGGGTTAACTATAGCTGGGTCCCCCGGACTGAATGCTCATGGGCACTTGGTGTGTTTTAGGGACATTTCTGGAGCACATCTTTTTAGGGCAGTTTCATCTAAGTCCAGTTCATGTGCTCCAGCACCACTCTGCAGTGACAGCCAAAGTGTGTTAAGCAATGACAGCCAGGAAATCCACCACAAAAGCTCCCTCCTGATGCCACTGTAGAGATTTACCTCATCCAGCCAAACGTTCTGCTGAGCTGATGTGCATACTTTTAACTACATACACGTACGTTATCCCACAACCTTCTTTCCCCAGGACCCCATCTAAAAATACTCATTTATCAGCTCCACAATGAGGCTGAATAAGTCTACTGTCCCTTGACATCTAGCCTGCAGTATTAAAAGTAACGAGCAATTTATCTGCTTCCAAGATCTGTCTTGTGAAAAGCTCCACTGACTTTCCATTTTATTTTAGAATAAATGCATCCTGTGGATGCTATCTATGTATAGGATATATACAGATAGAAAAGCTTCTGAATGAATGAGTAACGCTGCTGTTTGAAACAGTCCTTTGTGTCAAACACAGTCACACTGAGAGCTCTGGAGTTTCTCTGATAAAAATTCCTCTTAGCAGAAGCATCCTAATCTTTCTAGTGTAGAGGTAGCACTCTAATATGAGCTCTTCTTACATCTACAGCTTCTTTAAAAAAAAAAAAATAACAATACTCCTCCCAAATCTAACCAGACAAAAATAAATGAAAAAAATAAATAAATAAATAAAAAATAAAAAAACCACAGTGAATAACATTTGGCCCTAGGCCCTTTTTAACAGAATTGAGGGTCCTTGATTGATCATGCAATGTGCTTCTACTTCTCCATACTTCCTCATGAAACACCACAATGCCTCTTGCAGCTTTACAGCCATAAGGATTGCAAACTAACTCAACTTGTCCAGGGTGGCCTATTACCTAACACGGCATATTTAAGATTAATTAGCTATAGTCACCTCCAGGAACCTAAACAAAAATTTGCATGAGTAGAAAACGGATACATAGTCCTTTGTTGGTGGCTTGAAAACATGCTCAGCTGTAACCATTATTAGTATCAGCTTCAACTCTTCACCCCATGGATTAACAAGGAAAATAATAAAAACACTGTTGGGTATGTTTAAAAAGAAATCCTATTCAAATAGGCAAAACACGTCTAGGCAAAACACTCTTCTTCTACATATTTGTTCTTTTATCTGCACCTGACTAGGTGGATATTAATGTATGTTTTAAACTCTGACCTGTACATGTGCTGTCCACCAAAGTGTTTCGAGGTGCTGTATCGTGGCACGTCCTGGATACACCACCACCTGCACATCGTGTTACCTTCTGCAAATGTATTTGTCAGTAGTAGGAATATTCCCTCCCTTTCTCTCCTAGTCTGTCCACAACTTCCATACGGGTGATCCCTGTTAAAAAGGAAAGGTGGGTGATATTAAATTACATCTTTTTCTCAGTTTGATTTCATTCGTAGATGGGAGTTTAAGACTGATTTCTTAAAACCACCCTCAGGCACCCAAATGTACACTCACATTTTCAGATTGTCACGTACCCACTGTCTTAACAGACTCCTCACACACTTTCTCCAGAACTTCTGTCCAGGTTTAGGATCTCACTTCTAGACTGCTACTTTGGACAACTTTATACTTAACTCTTTAAACAAATGTGTCAGTCTAACAATCACAGCAATTTCCTTCTGCCTAATTCTGTCCGTTTGTCTTTTGAAGAGTGCTCTGATTAACAATGTTTCCAGGCTTCACTTTGAATGTATTTGTCTGTTCCAGGTATCTGGCCATTGTGCACCCACTGAAACCACGCATGAATTACCAAACAGCAACCATCCTGATTGCCTTGGTCTGGATCGTCTCCATACTCGTAGCTATCCCGTCTGCATACTTTGCTACTGAAACTGTATTATTTATAGTAAAAAATCAGGAGAAAATTTTCTGTGGTCAAATTTGGCCAGTTGACCAGCAGATATACTACAAATCCTACTTCCTCTTCATCTTTGGTATCGAATTTGTTACACCTGTGATTACGATGACCTTATGTTATGCCAGGATCTCTCGAGAGCTTTGGTTTAAAACTGTACCAGGATTTCAGACAGAACAGATCAGAAAGAGGCTCCGATGCAGAAGAAAAACTGTAATGGTACTGATGTGCATCCTGACTGCCTATGTTCTCTGCTGGGCCCCCTTCTATGGCTTCACCATTGTCCGTGACTTTTTCCCCACAATCTTTGTGAAAGAGAAGCATTACCTTACCGCTTTTTACATAGTTGAATGCATTGCCATGAGTAACAGCATGATAAACACAATGTGTTTTGTAACTGTAAAAAATAATACCATGAAGTACTTCAAGAAGATCATGTTGCTCAGATGGAGATCAACGTACAACGGAAGTAAATCTAGCACAGATTTCGACCTCAGAACAAGTGCAATGCCAGTCACAGAGGAGGTAGACTGCATAAAACTGAAATAAGTTTTAGGCAGTTTCTAATCTCATATATTTTGGAGGGGGGCGGGAAAAAGGAAACGATGCCACCTCAGAAGCTCCTCCCTCTTCTGTGGGAATACCCACCACTGGTGAGAGGCCTGAAGAAGCAGCTCACTGTGGGTTTCCACCAGAACCCTTCTGCTGGACTGCTGTATAATCCCATAATTCAGACTGATGCCATGCGTCAGTTTACCCATCTGTAAATTTGGGATGTAGGCACTCGTTTTAGAGCCATTTAAAACTTAAGGAGAACAAAAAAGTCTGTGAATGCATTAAAACATATTACAAAGACCTAAGAGTTGACTGCCACTCCTAGCCATGATGTCTCTTCATTTCTTCTTAATAGAAATCTTTTACTCTCTTGAGCTTATCATTCTACCCTTAAGCTGGTCAGTGTCCTTTTCATTCTCAGTGATGCACAAGATAGGGAGGACAGCAAAGAACACCAATTTTGCTTCACGTCCCTCTTTACCCTCTCAGTTTACCTCTCATGACGAAGCTCCTCCAAGTCTGCAGACCACCAGCTTTCTATTATCCAATGCGTAGCATGCTCTTACAAAAGGCAAGCTCTCTCCAAAGCTAAATACTGCGTCACAGTCTAGCAAAAACCTCAAGCCTCTTCATGTGATACCGGGTTTAAGAATCTGTTATCAGCATTCCGCCTTGTAGTTTTCTGTAGTGTTACTCTATTATGTATTTGAAACAGCACAGCTACAGATTGTAACAGGAACTGGTTCCCTTCTCTCACCTCCAGGCTCCTTAAGGCCAGCTTCTGCTGCCACGAGTCACTGGGCACCTCGCAGAATCACAGACTCAGTCGTAGAGGTGGTCGACAACCTCCAGATTGCCGAGGCCACCCCCTGCTCCAGCAGGGTTGGTCAGAGCAGGTTGCCTGGGATTGTTTCCCACCGAGCTTTAACTGACTCCAAGGATGGAGACTCCACAGACTTGCTGGGCAACTGCTGCCGGTGTTCAACAGCCCTCACAGCAAAAGGGTTCTCTTATGCTCAGATGGAATTTCAGGTGTTTCAGTTCGTGCTCATGTCCTGCTTTTCAGTGGGATGCGTATAAAAGAAGAGCACGTTGGTGGGAAAAATCCACGCCTAGAGATCTCACCAGGTCTGTGCACACCTTCAAAATATGGTACAAATAGAGCCAAAACAATACAAAGATCAGGAGATGATCTGTCCTGCAAGCAATGGGGACAGACTCTAGGTTTCAGCAAGCTGGTCACTGCTTGAGTTGAGTAGCAAATTGTCTGGTCAAATGTGAGGCAACGACGCAAGGCAAGTTCTGCATTGCCTCCCACAATGCCATTTTTACTATTCTCATTTTGTGCAGCTCCAGGATGAGTGTTTCTTAACTGGTAATTGTGATAAAACTGGTGACAGCAGCAGTAAGACATAATCATTTGAACGACACATAAAACATCATGGATTTTTGTGTATTGAAATCAAGTCTTTTCTATCGTGATGACAAATGCTTGCTGTTTTAAAGTATGTGGCATCACCCACTTTTGGAGTAAATGGCTTTTGTAAATAATTTGTCTACTTGTGAATATTAAGTGAGCAGCAAACCCTGATAATAAAACAGTAAACACACAGTCAGTATCAGCATTCTGGATTATTTTCTGTGTTTTTCCCTTAGCCATCATTTTTCTACCCAACTGACTAACATAAATTATCCAATTTCTGCTAAAGAAAAACTGCCAGGCCAACCAATTAAGTTTAACGGCAAAAGGATATTCAAATCCATTAAAGTGCTCAAATCCTCTTGTCATTAGCTGCTCTTAAAAATGAATGTTGGAGAGATCTCATAATTTCCTCTCTTTGGGAAAGCCATTACTGAAATAATTCTTTTAAATGACTTTTTTTTTTTAGGGAAATAGGGAAAACCCACTCATTTCCCACCCTGCCAAAGGAATCACAAGGACCAGAGACCTGCAGTATTACATCATCGAGAGCCGTAATGCTGGGATTTCTCCTGAAATCTCATGATTTCTCCTGAAACTATCTGCCCCCGGTTATCTTCTGACAACTGTAGTAGCTATCTGGGGGTTAGCTAGCAATACTACCTGTTATTAGTGTCCTGATACTCCTTCCACCAGTTTTTCCTAGACTCTTCTCAGGGGAGCAGAGCCACACAACCAACGATTTTCCACATCTGGGAATTCACCAGAGGTGGAGTTATCACAAAAAGCACAACGCCCACCAAATTGCCAAGCAAAAACTAGGGGGAAAAAAGTTGCTTTAAAATTTTGGAAATTGCTGTTTGTGCTCTGTTGCCCCACAAGAGGAAATTCCCTAAATTCCAAAGGGAAGCTCTCAAAAGCATCCTCCAGGGCCTGGAGGTGACAGACTGCTTGTGGGCTGTGATGGAAAAAAGTCCTTCATGGGTGTTCAGCAATAACTCCTTGGGGTCATAAAAGAATTGATTCCTCAAAGGCCTAACAATAATTGCATGCTCAGCAGCATTTTTTCCCAGGATAGCAGCCATTAACTTCTCCAGGACAAAATGCAATGTTTTCCCTAGGGTAAGAGGGAATAGTCTGCTCTACACACAAGACTAAAGCTACTCCAGGGTGCAGAGCAGTAACTCCGCCAAGTGGTGCCGGGCATTAACTCTTCCAGGGCAGTGCAAGACCAGATTCTCCTGTGGTCACTTGACAATAAACCCTCCTGTACCATACTGGCTAGGCTCTGCCAGAGCCCCTCAGCCATAAAACCACCAGCACCATGCCGCAGTAGACTCCTGCAGGTCTATGGGGCACAAGCTCCTCCGTGTGAGGCAGCTCTCTGCCTCAGCTTCTTTCCTCTTCCAGTGATTCTCAGCAAGTGATGCCACTTATTCTTAGTGCCTTGGTTTCCCTGCAGTCATTACCAGGAAAAGGTTGCTCGTGCCCCTTGAGCCCCATTTTCCTGTGTACTGGGTCTGGCTGGGATGTTAACTTTCCCTGCAGCAGCCCATACAGTGCTGCGCTCTGCACTTGTAGCTAGAACAGCAGTGGTATCACACCAGTGTTGTGTCTGCTGCTGAGAAGTGCTGGCACAGCATCAGGACTCTCTCTGACCCTCCTAGGGGGTGGGCAAAAAGTGAGAAAGAAACATCAGCAGGGCAGCTGACCTAAACCAACCAAAGGGATATTCCATACCATATGATGTCACACTCAGCAATAAAAGGTGGAAAAAGGAAGAAGAGGGGAGGGGTGGGCTCTCGTTGCGAAAACGTCTGTCCTCCTCCCGAACACCGGCTACGTGCGTTGAGGCCCTGCTTCAAGGACGTGGTCAAGCATCGCTCATTTGTGGGAAGTAGAGAGTAATTTCTTTCCTCTGCACTTCCACATAGCCTTTACTTGTTTTGTTTAGTTATTCCCTTTCCCCCTCCCTTTTCCCCTCCCCCTTTTTTTCCCTTTAGTTGAATTGTTTAATAATAATATTTCCTTAATTATATATATATATATATATATATATATATATATATTTTCCCCTCTTTAATTAAATCATCCTTATCTCAACCCGTGAGTTGTTCTTTCCTTTACTTCTTCCCCTCCTCATCTGAGGAGGGGGAGTGAGAGAGCGGTTGTGGTGTTCAACTGCCTAGCACGGTAAAACCACCACATCCTGACACACCCGTGGCCCACTAAGGCAGTGCTTTCAGCAAAAGCAAGCTGCTGCCTGAAGTCTTCTCATTTTGCTGGCCTGGTGTGCCCAAACCTGGAGGTCCTGCCTGCTACACGGGGTCAAGCTGTGGGCCAAGGAGGCTTCAGTCCTGAGGGAGTCTGGACCAAGGGCTGTGTGCTCAGGGAAGGCTACAGGATGAAGGATGTGAAGCAGGGTTTTATCTTCCTTGTAGCATATCCCATCTTGGGGAAATATAAGCAGAAATTCAGCAAGATAGCTCAGTTCTGCACCTGCTTCTGCCATCCCCCAGCTCCTAGAGCCGAGGGGAAGAGCAGCCTCCTCTAAGTGTCACTGCTCAGCTGAGAAGCTCTTCTGGCCTGTCTGGCGTTTCCATACATTGCCTGCAAAGAGCCCTAAAGCAGAAGCTGCTACTGCCCCTGTTGGGGATTTAGGTTTTGACACAACACAGTCATGTTTTGACATCGATGTTTTCCCAGCAGCAAAGCAGTGCTTCAGCCTCAGCCACTGGATGGGGCGGGAGGAAAAGCTGTGCTTGGCTTTTGACTGAATGTGTTGTGAGCAGCATACCCCGAAAGACACAGCCCTCCCAATGGGGAATGGCAGCAGTCCCCCATTCCCTCATCAGGCAGCCAAGCAGTTGCATTGCCTTTAGCCCACGTCTGCACCAACTCCAAACACCCCAAAACCTGGCACAGGATTCACTTTCAGGGACCAATGTCTGCTCCCAAACTGAGCAGCAGCAACTGAGAGCCAAGGGCAGCAAGCCCAAGGGCCTTGCATGGGAGCAAAAACACCACGGCGCTTTATTGTCCCCACATAATCCATTTGGTCTAGGGAGTGACAGGGTCTGGCCCCCTTTGCTGTGCAGGGCTGGCCTGCCACCCGGAACTGCACTTAAAAGGACATTAAAAAAAATCCCTGACAGGGCAGAAGTGTGCAAAACGGACAGGCCCTGACCCAAGTGTCTCCCTTGGGGTGGGGGCTGGCAGATCCTGGTCTGAGCAGAGCAGTGAGGGAGCAGGGCAGACCCATGCTCCTTAAAGTGAGCTGTGGGGGGAGAAAATAATAATAATAATAATAATAAACAAACAAAAGTTTTTTTGTATCTGCTCCACTCACTAGGGAGCACAGCTGCCTAGTGGTGCTCCCCTGCGTCCCTGTCAGGCGGGGTTACCCTGCTGCTTTGTGCCCTTCCCTGCAGAAACACCTCCTCACCTGCGCTGCACGGCAACCTTCAGTGAGGGAACTGGGAAGGGCCCGCACTCACCTGGGGCTCTGCTTGCCTGAGCCATATTTACAGAGAGAAAGAAAAGCTCAAGCTGGGAGGAAGGCAGCATCTGCCACAGAGGAGAACCAGCTCCAGTTGCATGGCAGCAGTGAGGGCTTCAGCAGGAGGTGTGGGATGTGCCAAGGGGAACTGGGGTGTTGCATCCTTCTGAGAGCTGTTAGGAGCATTTAGATGGAACATGCTGTGAATAAAACACACGCAACCTTGTCTCCTTTGTGGCTCACTCCATTTTTTAGTTGCAGAGGTAAAGATGTGGTATTATCGTGGCTGATTCCTGTTCAGCTGTCTCCCTGTGGCACGGCTCCCAGGTGAGGGGTATGAAGGCTGTGGGAAGCAGAGTTATCCAGCAATCACAGGCTCACTTCATTCTGCAGCAGCAACTTGAGGAATAACAAAAGTAAAATCCAGTCTCTGCTCCATTGCACTGGGTCTGTGAAGAAAAAAAGAAAAATGAAAAAGAAAAAAAAAAAAAAGAAAACAAACAGCCGTCACTAGAAAGCAAAGTGGTGAACCCTGAGAGTTACCAGAGGAAAACAACAGCTACTGTCAGCAACAAGCACTGAGAACAAACAAGCAAGTATTTCAATAAAGCAATAGCTGTAACAGAAACTGTGGTCATTGTCCCTCTATCAAAGGAGGATGGCCTAAAGAGCCCTGGCTGGAGTATTTAGGTGGACATGAGATTTTCCAGAGATAGAATATTTCATGTCCAGAAATAGTTAGGACGTGAAATTTCCCTGAGAACCGACCTGTTCAGGAGCTCAGCTTTAATGCTGCTCCCGCTTGTTTGTGCCTGACTGCCTTTCCTGTGGTGAGAGCACCCTCCAGCTGCCACCTCTACCACTCAGCATCACACACACAACGCACAGCCCTGACAAATGTCCCTGCTCACACCAACCTTAGTGAAAAGGCCTCACAGACACTCAATGCCATTTGTGGTGGGAAAAAAAAAAAAAAGTACTGCAAAACCACCACAGGGCAGAAAAAAGTCGAATAAAGAAAAGAACAATGCTGCCCTCTCCAGCTCACCACTAATCCTCTTCAGCCATATCCTTTGCTGAAACCCTGATCTAAAGATTCCACCTAAACTACCACGAAATGACCCTATTCTACTGAGGAGACTTGGAGTGCTCCAGTTTGATAAGTGACCTTAAGTATACATCCCAGAACACAAGATCAAGCAACATAAACTAAACTACAGAACCAACAAGTGGATTGCTACTACGTAGAACTAATACTGAGACTCAAGCAGAAGATTTCCTCTCTCAAAAACATGAAAGAGTAGCAATAACAGGAAAGAAGTATCAAAGATGGTAATAATCACATGCCAATAGCAAACCTAAGAAAGAAAGAAATATAAAAAGAAAAAAAAATATGAAAAAAACAACAAATTATGCACGATGAAAATAAAAGAAAAAAAAATAAATCACGCGACATGTAACAAAGCCCTCCTTGTAGCCTGTGCAATGAAGAACATGAGGAAAGCTTTGCTGAGAAGAGCTCACTGAACAACACAGAGCGAAACACTCCTCAAGAGCTGAGTACGGAAGCTCACCTACAATGTGCAATAAGAAGAATCCAACAGCCACGCAGCAAAACATTCCTCAGGAGTCCCGGAGTAAAGCACCACAAAAGCTGCTGGATTCCTCCATGTTCATGCACTGAAGTACTCCTGAAGGGCTGTGCTGTGAAGAAAAAAAACAAGATCGTAACAATGAAGCACTCCTCAAAAGAGTGCACATTAAAAAAAAATAATAATAAAAAATCAGAACTTGACCAATGAAGCACTCCTCAGGGGTGGCGTGGTGAAGCAGTCCTCAAACACTGCACTTGGAAGAAAAGACAGACGGATGAACCATGAAACACTCCTCAAGGGACACAAAGTGTAAAACAAATCAAAAACAAGATGACAAAGCACTCCTCCCAGGGAGAGAACTGAAAAACAAACACACAAACAAAAAAACCTGCAGTGAGAAGCACACCACAGGGGACAGAATGTGAAAACACCACAACTGCACAATGAAGCACTGCTCAGGAGAAGTACTAGGGAAAAACAAACAAACAAAAAAGAAAATAACAACAACAAAAAAGCTGCTTGATGAAACACTCCTCAGGGTTAGTGCAGAGAAGAAAAAAGGAAAGCAGGTAGGATAAAGCACTCAGGGGCATTACAATGAAGAAAAACACCAAGCACAGCACAAATAAGCAATCCCAAGGCTCCACAAGGTCAAAAAAAAAAAAAACAAAAAACGACAGAAAGCTCCATGATGAAGAACTCCTCATGGGACATGTGTTGCACAAAACACAAGAAGCTGCATGATGAAGCAGTCATCATGGGTAGCACTATGAAGAAAAAAACAAAGGACGCACAATGAAGCACACCTCAGAGGCTGCTCAGTGAAGAAAACACCAAAAGCCACACAAAGAAGCTTTACTACGGGGCCACAGCATGAACAAAACATAAAAGATGCACAAAGAAGAAACTCCGCAGTGCAGAAAACACCAATAGCTGAAAGAAGGATTCCTCCAGGGTCATGAAGTGAAGAAAACACAGAAATCTTCATGCAAAAGCACTCCTCAGGGGGCACAAGATGAAGAAAACACAAAATGCTCCAGTGTGGAGAACCTCAAAAGCTGCACGATGCAGAACTCCTCATGGGACGCAGGTACGAAAACACCAGAAGCTGAACGATGAAGCAATCCTCAGGGCCTGGAATGAGAAAAGAAACATCAAATGTTAGATGATGAAGCACTTCTCAGGGGCAACAAGATGAAAACAGTACCAAATGTTGCACGATGAAGCTCTCCTCGGGGAAAACATGGTGACGAGAACCCCAAAAAGCTGGACGATGATGAACTCCTCAGGGCTGCAATGAAGAAAACACCAAAACCTGCACGATGATGCACTCCTTCATGGTCGCACACTGAAGAAAACACCAAACGCAGCACAGAGAAGCACTCCTCTGAGGCCACAAGGTGAAGAAAATATGAAAAGCTCCATGAAGAATTACTCCTCAAGTGACATGGTGAAAAAACTCCAAAAGCTGGACCATTAAGATCTCCTCAGGGGAAATGTGGTGTGCAAAACCTCAAAGGGTTGATGTTGAAGCACTCCTCAAGTCGCAGTGAAGAGCACACCAAATACTGCTCAAGAAAGCACTCCTCAGAGGCTGCTGTGAAGAAACCCCGAAGGATGCATGATGAAGAACTCATCATGTGAAACATGGTGAAGAGAACCCCAAAAGCTGGACAATGCAGAACTCCTCATGGGCCACAGTGACGAAAACTCCAAAAGCAGCACGAAGAACTCCTCTGCACTCGCAAAGTGAACATCAAAAGCTGTATGAAGAATCACTCCTCACGGGTCACAAGGTGAAGAAAAACATGAAAAGCTACACAATTAAGCTTTCCTCAGGGGAAACGCGGTGTGGAGAACCTCAAAAGCCACACGATGCAGAACTCCTCATGGGATGCAGTGAAGAGAACACCAGAAGCTGCACGATGAAGCAATCCTCAGGGCCTGGAATGAGAAAAGAAACATCAAATGTTAGATGATGAAGCACTTCTCAGGGGCAACAAGATGAAAACAGTACCAATAGTTGTGCGAAGAAGCTCTCCTCAGGGAAAACATGGTGAGGAGAAACCCAGAAGTTGGACAATGCAGAATTCCTCTGGGCCGCAATAAAGAAAACACCAAAAGCTGCACGATGAAGAACTCCTCCGGCGCCACAAGGTGAAGAAGACATGAATAGCTTCATGATGAACAACTCCTCATGGGCATAGTGAAGAAAACATCGCAAGCTGCACGCAAATGCACTCCTCGGGGCCACAAGGTGAAGAAAATACAAAATGCTCCATGAAGAATTACTCCTCAAGGGCAAGGGCGAAGAAAACACCAAAAGCTGGACAATGAAGGCCTCCTCAGGGGAAACGTGGTGAAGAAAACCTCAAAAGGTGGACATAGAAGCACTCCTCAAGTTGCAGTGAAGAGCGCACCAAATGCTGCTCAAGAAAGCACTCCTCAGAGGCTGCTGTGAAGAAACCCCAAAAGCTGTGCGATGAAGAACTCCTCAAGGGCCACAAGGTGAAGAAAACAGAAAAAGCTGGATGATATTGCTCTCCTCAGGGGAGTCGTGGTGAAGAGAACCCCAAAAGCTGGACGTTGAAGGACTCTTCAGGGCTGTAGTGAAGAAAACACCAAAGTCTTCACGATGAAGAACTCCTCAGGGGATTTTTGGAATGGGAAACGCCAAAAGCTGGATGATGCAGAACTCCTCAACTATCGTGAAGTGAAGAAGACACTAAAAGCTGCTCAACAAAGCACTCCTCAGGAACTGCAGTGAAGAAACATCAAAAGCTGCACAATGAAGAACTCCTCAGGGGTGCAGTGAAGGAAATGCCAGAAGCTGCACGATGAAGCAATCCTCAGGGCCTGGAACGAGAAAAAAATATGTTGGAAGATGAAGCACTTCTCAGGGGCAACAAGGTTAAAACAACACCAAAAGCTGCACGATGAAGCTGTCCTCAGGGGAAAGTGGTGAAGAGAACCCGGAAAGCTGCATGATAAAGAACTCCTCAGGGCCACGGTGAAGAAAACCCCACAAGCTGCATGAGGACGCACTCCTCCGGGTCGCACAGTGATGAAAACACCAAAAGCTGCATGCAGAAGCCCTTCTCTGGGGCCACAAGCAGCCCGTCGGCCGCACCTCACCCGCGCCACCATCGCCAGAGTGCCAGCACTCCCCAGCACCACGTCACCCACCCCGCTCTGTGACACCTCCGCGGCCTCACAGCCAGGCGCCGCCCCATTGGCCTCCTGCCTTGGTGCCTCTGGGCGCAGCCAATAGGGAGGCCGCTGGCACTTGTTGCTAGGCAGCATGGAGCTGTGGCACCCAATGGGTGCCGGAAGGCCGCAGGGCACTGCTGGCCTCCCAGGGCTGAGGCCTGGTGCAGTGCCTCGCAGGAGCGATGAGACCTCCTTGACACCACCTCCAGCTCTGCCTCGCCTTGCCCCCCGGCCCTCCAAGAGGCACGTTTTGACCAGAGGAGCACGCAAACTGCTCCAGCAAGGTGGCAGCAGCATTGTGCAGGGTACACTGACATTGCCAGTCAATAAATCCCTCCTCTAGTAAGCCCCCGGCGACACAGCATACACTGCCCGCTTTGCCGTGCTGCCCAGAGACATGAAATGGAGTCCTCAAACTCCTCAAAGGCTACACAACAAAGCCAGTTCTGCTGACACAGCCCACGGGACGAAACTCAGTTAAAACCATCCACTGTGAGAATGTAAATCTCCTTCTTCCTCACCAAAACTCCCCAGTGACACAGAGCTTTTGCTTCAGCTTCTTGAGGAACTGCATCTTCGGCGTTTGTACAGCTCTGCAAAGCTTCTGCTCTGCAAACTTCTGTGTCTGTGGACTTTGGAAAGACCAAGGCCCCACTACGCAACTCACCCTTAGATGTCTGCTTCAAAACACTTTGATTTTCCCAGGAAGTTGAATAGTTTGTTAGTGGCTTCCTTCACAGCTGTTTTCTCCTGACAAAAAAGATCATCCCCATATTGTAACAGAACACCTCCCCGAAGGTTGGAGTTGCTCAAAAAATTGTTCTAGAACTTGCCCAAATAAATTTGGTGGCCCCTGAGGTAAAATAGTCCATCTGTATTGTTCCTTCCACCCCATGTCAAGGTCTTTCTGCTCTAAGGCAAATATATCTTTGCTCCCAGGGTCTGAGAACACTCCATTAAGAACATCATTATTCCAGCCTAACAATTTTCTCTTCAATTTTTTCTTTCCAGTTTTCTCTTCAAATGCACAATTTATTTACCAAATCCTTTCCCACCAAGTTAGTCCCTGCCTCGGGTGCATATAGGAATTGCCTAGTGCTTGTTTTATCCCTAGTCTCAGCCTGGTGTCCCCAAAAAGTGGCACTGTTAACCCAGTCCCTTCTACCTCCATCGTATTTAGGGTTTCATTAGGGTTTCATCATTCAACAATTCTCATGATGGGCAAAACATCATGAGAGTAGAGAGAGAGAAAGATTTCCCCCCCCAAAACGCCCCCTCCCACCTCCTCCCCCCCCAGCAGCGCAGGGGATCAGGGCAATGGGGGCTGCGGTCAGTCTGGAGCGCTTGGGCTCCACTGCTCCTTCTCGGTCACTCTCTGCCCCTGCTCCACCATCCTCTGCAGCGTGGAACCCTGCTCTACCATGGTACACCATGGGCAGCAGGGAGAGAGCCTGCTTCACCATGGTCGTCACCTCAAGCCACAGGGGACTTCTGCTCTGGCACCTGGAGCACCTCTCCCCCTCCTTCTTCACTGACCTTGGCATCTGCAAGGCTGTTTCTCACTCCTCTCTCTCTCCCAGCTGCTGTTCCACAGCAGGTTTTTTGTTTTCCCTTTCTTCAATCTGCTCTCACAGAAGCACAAACAACATCACTTAGGGGCCCACCTCTGGCCAGCAGCAAGGCCCTTCCCTAACATGGGGCAGCTTCTGGATTCCCTTCGCAGAACCCACCCCGATGCCCCCCTGCCTGCTACCAAAACCTTGCCAGGGAAGCCCTCTGCAGAAGGCAAGAGAACTCCTCAAGGGTTTGATCTGTTTGATCCGTTGAACTCCTCCTAACCGTAAAGATCTAGAGCAGCAGGACTGAAAAGGAGGAGAAGAAAGAATGACACTTAGCACCTCCTAGTACAACAAAGAAAGAGCTCTACATGAAATGATCGCTTGGCAGACTGAAAACAAACAGAAGAATGTGCTTCTTCACACTTCATGCAGCTGAGCTGTTACTCTGGCTGCAGACATCGCAGATGCCAAATATTAACATGAAATCCAAGAAGTTATTCATTGAAATCAGAGAAAAAAACTAGAATGAAGTGCACGGAACACAATAGTGCGTGTTCAGCCTGTACATTCCCTGAGTTGCAGGTAGCTGGAAGCAGGGAGAAAATACTTAATAACACTGTGTCCTTACCCTGTCTTTTCACTTTTATCTGGTTATCTGTTGTCTCAGCCCCGCATTTTTGGTCTGGATTGCATAGTCCTTCCATGATTTTAACTGTTTTTCTGACTTGAGCATCAGTGGAAGGATGGCTTTTCCTGTTTTATAGAAATTGGAGCAACATAAATCGTCTAATAACAAGTAGGGGGAAGCTTGGACATAAATCTTCCTGCTACTTTTCAAATAACCCAAAGGAAGAGAGAACCTAAACAGGATTTTTGATGCAATCTTCTCCCGTTTTGCAAGATTTCAGGTTTCCTCAAACAGACAACTTTTATGATCCTCTCCTGGAGTACTCTCACTGGCATCATGCTTCAACTATGAGGCAACACGGGGAGAAACACAGATATCAAAAGCAGGGAGAAAATAAATAAAATATAAGGATACACTCACTACTGATTTTAAGTCTGTAGGTACTTTTCTCTTTCCCCTTTGTCATTGCTGACAAACTGGTGGTATTATCTTGCTCCTAAAGAAACAAGTCAAAATACCTCTGATACTGTAGTCAGGTGATGTAGCTACAGGATTGCAACAATGGAGAGATGGCAACCAACCAGAAGACTTGTACCAGACTTTGGGTGACGATATGTTCAGTTCAAGTTTCCAGGTGTCTGTCTGTATCACTTAGGTAGACATCTATCTACTCACAGCCCCATGAAATCAGCCTCTTGCACTTATGTTCCCACATAACCCAACACTGCTTGGCCAAGGTCTTCTGCCATTTCTTGTCCCCAGTAAAAGAATGACCTGCAATCCTGAACTGCACGTGCTGGGCATGTGTTCTTCCTTCAACTTACCAAAAATACGTATTTCAGCTGCTCTGTCCCCTTCTAGAATAGCTGCTCTCTCAGGGATCACAACAGCCTAATGATAACATGTCCACTTCTCTTGCTCTGGTCTTCACAGCTATAGCCTTCACAGTTATTGTGGAATTCTGTAAGCTAGGAAATAATAAAGGTCTTTACCTTCAATTTTAGATCAATATACACTTGCATCCTCTCCCTTCTAGCCTCCCTGTGACCTCAAAAGAATTTATGGATTCACAGTCTCTTCAGCAGGACTGAACTCCTAAGGAAATGGAGTTTTGGCTATATACAGGCTGGAAAAAGCCTTTGCATTTGTGTTCTGGGGTGTATATAGCTGTATTTAATAACATTTCTCAGATTAAGTACAGTTCAAAAAACAAAAAACACTTCTAATTAAGCATATAAAAAGGTTAACAAAAATCTGCTTTATCCATCAGACTAAATTGTAGCTTGTAGACATGCTTACTACTAATACTGGATGCTATGAGGCTGCAATCCTGAGGAAGTGAAGGGGATAATTTTAATCTGTTCTTGAACAAAGTCTTCGGTTTATTTTAGTAAAGAATCCCAAACACTTTATTCAATAAGAAACACAGGAGAGCTAAAGAGAAGCAAAATCAACTGTGTGAAATTTATTGCTGATGTCAAACAGTTGATGATGGTACTTGATACTTTCTGGTCTTAGCTCCACAGGGGAGCCATATACTGCTACAAAATATAACTGAAGCTTTTGTTCAACTCACTGCCAAAATGATATATATTTCCAAGCTACAAGGAATGGTAGTAGTTTTACTCTACCCACCATTTTGCTGATTAGGACAGCTGGTTCCTGCTCCTGGTGGAGTATGAGAAAAAGCTGCTTCTATCCAGAGTCAAATATATTTCAAAGATTACAACTCCTTTCAATTCATTTTTTGCATGTAAACTGCTGGTGTGAATAAGACTTATACTAGTGTAAGTTTGCTAGATCTAGAAATCAAAGTCACTTATTTAAAAGATTTTTACTTCTTTTAGGCAATTACTTCAGAATTGCTCTTCCTTCAGGTTTCCCTTTCCCTTAGTGAGATGGTACAAAACATAACCCAATGCAAAAGAAGTATGAAGAGAAGAGGTTGTTACCTGTTGGGCTCTGTCCATGGTACCTAGAATGAGTACCCATTTTTCCCATTCTCCTCTTAAAGTATCACACCTTTACCTTAAAAAAGCATCTTGCACAAGTTAGCACAAGTGGGAAAGATTCCCAGCATCCTCCCATTCAGTAGAGACTATGAAGATCTGAAGTTTTCTTATTTTTCTTGTCTTCTGATGGTTTTAGCAAAGGTAACGGTATTAAGCCTTCACTTCACCTGAACAATGTTTTAGTAGGAGCACTTCCTCAGCCTTTAAACAGACAGCATAAAAGCTTGATAAGCAAGATAATACCAGGATTACAATACTCCAAAACTTAAAGGAGTTGATCAGTAACAAACGTTGGCTCATAGCATTATTAGGGAAACTGGCATCTTTGGAATTTTTTAAGCAATTTTATCTCTGTGTGCATTCATTTACATTTCAAAGAACAACAAAAAAAATGAGTTTATGACAGAAGCAACTGAAATAATAAAAGAAAGATTCTGCTCATCTACACTAACTGCTTTCAATAGGCAGATTGTAAGATTCCACCAAGTAATCTCTGCATCAAACTACTGCCATAACTCACGCACTTCAGGCCTGGAAAAAAAAATATCTGGTAAATTCTTTATCCACTTCAACAACAACAAAGTATGATTAAATACTGTATTTTAAACGAAGTTAATAAGAAGCACTTTTCTTCAGCTGTCACCTTAGCAAGTACCCATCTATTTTCATGACATATGGCTAAGATGTGTTGGACTGCTGCCACAGTTGTGCGATAGCTTGTGTTAGGCATGGTTTGGCATGCAATCCGTAATCATTGTATAAGAGTTACACTGACAATGTGTGCACACTACTACGTGCAATACTGAGTTCAGTAACATCTCCTTTTTATCTTCTGACGGCTTTCATTAGCATAGATTAACAGCACATACTGGTCTATTTGCTCTAAATCACACCTTCTCAAATTTGGAAAGGGTTTTTCTGAAAATCTAATCTGAAACAGATAAAACACCCCTGGGGATTTATTTTCAAGTTGCTTGTGCTTCTGAATTGATCTAAAAACATTAGGAACCTTTTAAATTATCTACCAGCTGCACAAAGTTTGAGCTCACAAATGTTACAAAGCTATCGAATGTCCAAGAAGATGACTGCTTTAGTTGTGAAGATAAAGTGCATTTCTACTTATGTATACAGATGAAGGAAAAGTACCCAAAAGAAACTGTAGAGTACATATTCATTATATTCTTTGCTTGTTGGTTGTCTGCAAATGGTTTGGTTCAGTCTGTTCACTGCTCAGATATGATTTGTGAAATAAACGTATCATTCATTCTCAGCCTGGCATTTGTTCTCTGACAATTCATTGTGAAAATGATGGTCAAATGTTCAAGCTGTAGGGTGTATTTTCATCAGATGCAGATTTTTTGACAGAACAATTGTTCTCCAAAATGAGCTTTAAGTAACCAGATGAAAAGCACCCAAACTTTGTTTCATTTGTGCCACTATAAGCAAAGATGTTCATTTAGACACTCTTCCCCAAAGAAGCATTGGATTCCTAAAATCTGCACACACATTCTCATAATTAAATCCTTCACAGTATCTCCAGCTTAGATTGCAATAATCATGTAATTGTTACACAGTTCCTTGTTTCCTTCTGTACATTTCAGAAATACACAACTTTGAGATTTCAAGCCTGCTGAAGTCACATGGGTCACACACTTCAACTACATCTTCTGTTAAGGCAAAAAAGTTAACTCTCCAAGACACTTGGCAGAAATTAAACAGACTTTTCTATGGTTTGACTGGTTCTGTTGTAAAATGCTCTATAATAGGAAAGAAAACTGCTGCTGCCTAATTCTACAAAAATTTTTCTCTTGTATTGAGAGCCATTAGCAAAAACAGGTCAGATGTTTACAAAGGTATGACAACTCCCAATATTTATGATAGTTGATTTTAGCAATATGCTAGTTCCCTGAGCAGGACAGAAAAAAAAAAAAAAAAAAGAGAGAAGCCCTAACTTCAATAAACTAAATTCCAATAACAAAGAAGGGGTTCTTCAAAGCTTCCTGCAAAACAAAATGAAAAGTAGTGTTGGATAAAATTGCTATTGCTAAAACCTGCAATTTCCTTTAAAAGCTTGTCAGCCTTTCAAAACAAACAACGTCAAGTATTTTCAAAACAGAAAAGTTCTATCCTGAGTGGTTGGAACACTTTAACAATGGAAAGTGTGCCAAAATAGAGTTCATAGCAAGATAAATTGTTAGAATGACTATGGATGACTATGGTAGGTTGGTATTAAACAGGATACAACCTATATTCTTCTGGCTTGCCCTATATTTTCCACCTGAACTGGCAGCAAGCCTATACAGCCCACAGACTCTTCTGCATAACAAAGGGAGCATTTATTAGACAGGCTTTAGATACCTGCAACAGCTGGTGAGGTGACTGCCACCGCCAGCACAGCCAGCTGTCCTAAGCAGCAGAGAATCAGTGTTCCCACGGCAGCAGCCCCTGCGTTTAGGCTGCAAGGGCAGCACAAGTCCTTTGCTGCTATGATGTTACAGGATTCGCATCTGCATGATACTAGCTCTTCACCAGATTTATGTGGTGGTAAGGGGGCTATTTATGCACTTTTGACGGCGAGTTTGATTTCAGGTAGCATTTACTTGGTATTTGCTGACACAAGCAAGCAACTGAAAAACTATTTTGAGCCACCATGCTGATAGATGTGCTTCAATGCGACAACTTTATCTGAAAGCAGGGTATTAACAGATGCACAGACAGACATAAAACACACATACAAGGATAGATTTAAATTACTAAGCTCTGTTGAACCAAATCTAGCACTGGTGTCCTTATATCTCAGGAAAGAATTACTCACTGCGCATCTCATCCAGTTCCGTTTTCCTAGGAATGGGAGGACTATGTAGCTTTGGTTCTACCCATTGTAGACAGCCATGATCCTTCTTGCCATCTCTGCAACTATTTGCCTAGTCACAGTTTGCTCACCAGTTTATGTCTGCAACTTAGGTAAGTTTTTATACATACATGCAATATTTGGCTCAGATCCTGGGCTACCTTGTGGCTAAAGAAGTAGAAAATTAGGTAGATACAGCAAAATCACTCTCCAGTGTTTGGATAAGATTCACAAGTCCACTTGTGGCAGGAGGTGGTCAGCATAGATTCTGCATTTCAGAGAGAAAAGGGTAATAAAAAAACATGGAGTTGTACACTTAAATTTGTCATACTTAAATGAATCGCTTGGAAAAAAAAAAAAAAAAAAAGTGTTTTGTCCCAGTACTTTTCATACTAGTGTCATGATAAGTTGTAGGGACTGGAAACCTATTACAAGCATATTATGTCTCAAAATGACAAGATTCATCTTGAGTAGACATGTATAAGTACCAGAAAAAAAATCAGTAAAGAAGAAAAAATAAGGCCTCACTTAATGAGCTCGCTTAAATATGTTAATTCATTAGAAGCAGTAATTCAGAGATCCTAAACAGATTGAGAGACTGTGTTTCAATAAGCTGTTCCTTCACCCAAAAAGACTCGATGGGATTTAAGTCAATACAAAATCACGATCTTTTTCCAACAGAAGAAGGCAAGGTGCAAATCCAGGCCAGATTTTTTGCTCATGAGCCCTGATATGCAATTTAAAATTGGAGGTGTCACAAAAGTAGACTGCTGGAAGAGTTGAGGGTTGGGTATCAAAAGTTGGTAGTACTTCCATTGCAGGAGAGAACAGCTGTTCTATCAGCAAGAAGATTAGGAGTAAGAGATCAACTTGATCAAACCACATACAATCTCTAAGAAATGAAATACTTCAAAATTATACCTAAGAGTATTGAAACTGCTGCCTGATTACAGTTGACATTTTAAAGCTACTACTGTTACAGCCAATTACATGTTAACCTCATTCATTTTCCTAATGTGTGTAGGCCCATCTAAACATTCAAGTTAATTTACAGTTTATTCATTTCTCTTCTTTGTATCATTTCAAGAAAACCAACCAGTACTGCTTCCAAAGAAAATATGTCACTGATTGAATCAGATACAAAGAGCAATTGGCTTATGAAGTTCAGGCAATAACAGGATCCATTAGTGAAAATTAATTCCATTCATTTCAGATTTCTGAATAGCTTCTCATCATGTCAGCTTACCATGTCAGGCTGCTGCTATATCCACCTGCATTAACTGAAAAGGCCACATCTGTGTTCTTCAGCAAACTTAATACAAAACTTCAACGGAAGCAGACAATTTTTAAAAGTTAAAAAACTTTTTTTTTTTTTTTCTTATTTCATATAATACATTCTCCCCTGAAGTACAAATAGACATACTTGAATTCCTAATTATCTTTCCCTCTATACTTAAGAGTGTTTGGGAAATATCCTACCGTTAGTAATCAGATTCCACAGCAAGGATTTACATTCCTTGACAAAGTTATCAGGTTGTCCATCTAAGGGCAGATAACCAGCTATCTTATTGATTAGAAATGTATATTTATTGGAAAATTCAATTAAAATAATGTTAATATCACCCTATAACACTGCTTAAAAAATATTTGTATCCTGAGAGCTTCCTTTGCCTGGAAAAAAAACTTACCCTGTATTGCACAATTGTAACAGATGTGTGATCACAACAGTTGTTTTCCCATAGTTATCAATAGGTGGAATCCGCCCCTAAACCAAAGGAATTGTGGAGATTTCTTTCCATACTTACAAAAATGTTTGTAACAACATCCTTCTATGTAAGCTGCAATTCTCGAATAACCATTCACTTTCTTAAACTTGCCCGGTGTCTGAACTAATGAGCACAGGAACACACTGAAGATTCACTATCATCTCACACCTCACAAAGACCAAATTGCTTATAGGTGTAAACCGACACAAGACTACAGGATACAGCCTTGTTCCCATTGTACACCCACAGCAAAACAGATTGGGCTAATGATTCAGATTAGAATGAACAATTTTTTTGCAGGAGTTATTCCACCTCAAACACTTTGCAGCACAAACATACAAGCAGTTGTGCCAGGAAGAGACCAAGGACAGCTCTTGGCAGCAGTATAAGGCTAAAATCTGTGAAACTGCAATTTATTTATTTATTTTTAAATTTGTATTATGTTCACAGGTACTGTACAGTTAGAGAGGATTCTTCTACTTTAGGACACATCATCCTAATGTGGAGCAAAAGCACTGTAGAGGAAAGGACTGCAAAAGTCATAAGAGAGGGCCTGTTTCATCCAGCTGCTTTAAATAAATGTGAAGACAATCCATACTTGGTGGAACTTAACAGCTGAACTCAGGAGGAGAGGGGCATTCTTAAGAACACCTCTTCACAAATTCTAACAGCATGTTTGCTGGAAGAAAGCAGCAACAGAAAATTGGCCCTTAACGATTTGATCATCTTCAATTTTGTTTCAACTTAGGAATTAACAAGTGTTTTAATGGCTGAGTGTACTGAATATTGCAATATGCTTTCTATGAAGGTGACTATATCTGAGAAGAACATGATATATGAACACAGAAGACACCCACAACCTATTACTAATGCAGGAATTCTTCCACTCCCAGACTTTCCCAGTCTGTGATCACACAGCACTCCCACAGAGTGAGACTGCAGACCATGTTTTCTCCAAGGGCAGACTTGCATAGCTCTGTTGGTTTCAGCGGCCACGCAAGGAACTTAAACTTAGAAAAAATTTAAAACAGTTCAAAAAGAAGTCATTGAACATATATTAACATAGAAGTACTTAACCAAAAAAAAAAAAAAAAAAAAAAAAAAAAACCAGGGAAAAAACACGGCTATTTCAGTGTTACTCTAAGGCACTTATAACAAGTCACAACATTTTCCTGTTACTGGGCTGTAGTAATTTTGTGCAGACTAAGACAGTCTAATCCAGTAAGATTGGGTTCTATGCAGTAACTTTATGAAGGGATATATGTTTACTAATATCAGTCTAAAGAAACAACCTGTATTATTTAAACTATGACATTTCTAGAAGCATTGCTAATGGGTTTCTTGTTAAAGTTTGACTGTATCTTATTTTCCTGCTTGCCTCTTCTGGACTTCATTTTAACCATTTTAATTTTACTGTCTTATAACTAGGTGTAGTCACTTTAGGTTTGGTTTCAGGTGGGTTGATGGGGAGGAAGAAAGTTTTGCATCCATTTTTTCCTCTTGCTTATCCATCCATACTATTTTCTATCACAGTATGGTCCTTGACTAAGCAGTTTCATCCAGCTGAGAAGTAACGCAATGGTTCCCTATAGTTCATATCCAGAAAGGATTTATCAGTGCTATAGAAAAAGTTTGCCAGTTCTACAGATTGAGTGGCTTTTACTGACATGGATTGTTACTTTTCAATATCCAGTCAAAAGCTTTTTTGTACCACACAAAGTTCTGCCTCACTAAGTCTGGATAGAGCAAATTATTTGGATAGAGCAAATTGTTTTTTAATTTGAATGGAGGCAGAAATACAGGCAGAAAGAAAGATATAGAGTCAATGCATGTGTTATCTTTTGCATTCTTTGTTACTGCAAATGTTCTTTCAGGAACTTCTCATTAAGGTAGGCTTCTGCTTCATTTCTCACAAATTATCTTACATCTCAGAGTAGCAAGCAAAGCCTCAGGATAACTTAGAGGTTTCAAAGGAACCATAACAGCATTAATCTACAGCTTTAAACTTAATTTGTGACATTCTGTTTTAACAACCAAGGGATAAAAGTCATCATTTGATGACTTATTTTATTTGTAATTCAAATCAGATTGAAGTTCCTCCCAAAGCAGTACTAATATACTTACAGAATAAACTATAGGCAGAGGGGCTCTAGACTCAGTCCACTGAATTGTAGTGCATACCTGACTGACTGAAGACACTGGATAACTTGACATTTAAGTGTCTGGTAAGTGTCTGAGCAGTCTCATCTGTACCTCAAACTGAGTAGTTTCGATCAATATTCAAATATCTTGGAGTTACCAGTTCATTGATCTAGAAGGATAAACAATATATTACTGCTGCTAAGGAAAATACAAAAGCTGCAAATAATCTTAACTTCAGTTACCCTTATACAACAGCTTTCACTATGATTTTTTCAGTCCTTAGGTATCAGTGGTAAATCTTTACCTATAATGCAACATCAAGAACTACTTCTAGGTAGAACCTAGAACTACTAGGTAGAACCAACCAGGTTGCTGTAACTGCATAAAAATATTTTTAAAATACTGCTAGGCCATATTAAACGGGTAGGACATTACTACAAACATCAGCTTCTTCTGAAGCCCTGGACCATGACATTTTTCTTCATGCAGTGCTTCACGGGACATGCTGCAAAAAAACCGATCAGCTGGAACACACATATTATCTGAAGTTCACCTGCAACAAGCATTTCATCATCCAACTAAAATGTTCAGGTATATTTGGATGTCTATTATCCCATCATAATTAGGCAATTTCACAGAGCCAAACAAGTATACTAACCATGCTAAATTTCAGTATTATGCATCAAAAAAGCACCCCAACTTAACAAGGCTTCGGTCATCTGCCCTGAAAAACACTAAAAGGTTTTAACTCAAGCTCAGCAAAGTTGTGAACGCACTGAGGGCAAGATATTCCAACACAGCCTTTAGAAATCAGAGACACAGTTACAAGTGTTTCCCACAGTATAGTACAAGTTTAATTGTGCAAAAATACAGTCATTAAGATTTCAGCTTTGTTGTTAACTGACCACAGTTACAGTGATGTACATGTACTGAAACTGTTACTGTAATTGGAGCAAATACACCATAATTGGTGCTGGGACATGAGCAGAGGTTCAGTACATTTAGATACTGTTCTGAAATTATTTAGATAACCAGTATTTAACTACTGTACATAAAGACAATCAAAGGAAAGATACCTAAAATGAAAGCTAGTAGCAGATTAATGAAATTTGAGGTGACACTAACTGTAAAGGACACATAATATGGCTTAGACAGATTTCCCCAGTCATGGCCATGAACCAGCCTGCAATACGGCAAGTATGAAATCTAGCTCTTCTTCATTCCAGTATATATTGTGTTTCAGCAAAACTAAAGACTTCCTAATGTCACTATTTATTTCAAACACAGGAAGACAAAGCATTACAAAGTTTTAAAATTGTGTTTCAAGCCTAATGGTGTTGGAGAAGAAGTAACTGAGAAATTTCTATTTTTAAGAAGTCCTACTGCAACTGACACACAGTATAATCCCAGAGCTCAATCATTTGGCTCCACCACTTCATAAAACAGAAATATCACAAAATACACCCAAAAGGAATGGTATTGCTGAATCCCCTCAGCCCTGTTAAAATCTTCCTATAGTGCCTTCATCACTGAGAAAAAAGTAGTTTTAAGAGCAATTCCTCTCCTTGCACATTGGAGTTTTAACATAACTGGATCAGACATTCTTAATTTTATTCAGTGCAGCTACTTTTTGGTCTTAACAAATCTATGTGCTTCTTTCACAAGTGTTTTGACATCTTCATTATCCTTGTCTTCTGAACTTGGTTCCCAATCAGAATCTTCATCAGTAGGTTCACACTCCTCTTCCTCATCGTCTATGAAGCTGTCATTAAGATCATATTCATTTGGTTCACCATCATTATCACTGTCTTCCTCCAAAGCCCTTTTTCCTGTAGGGACAGAAAAGTAGTAATATATTCATGAATCACAAATGTAGAAATAAAAAGACCATCCAGAGACCATCTAGTTAACCTATCTTTAAGAGGGAAAGAATCAACTAAATTCTGACAATTTTTGGTTAGATTTTCAAAACTCTCATGAAATATTTTACCACCTCTCTCTGACACCTACTGCAGAGCTTATCTGTCTAGAAAGCTTTCTCTAGTGGCTTAAATCCAAGTTTCTATTCACAGTGAAGCCAGCAGCTTATTACTTGTCTCTTTGTAGCATGTTTTATTTCATGTTTCTCTCTCTCTCTCTTTTTTTTTTTTTTTTTAAATCTAGGCTACGCTACCTTTGATTTTCCCTTTATCTGTCATGCTTTCTGTACATCTGATCTTTGATGCTCTTTTCTGGAATCCAAGCATTTCTCACAATGTCACAGCCCAAACAGAGCTCCAGGTAAGGCACTGTCCATTCTGGGCAGACATAAGGTACTATGTGCTTAACCTACAATCATCTGGTTAATTAAAAAAATATCAACACTATAGCTACGTTTCTCAAAATATTGAAAAATAACATTAAAATATCGTGTATTACAGCCCATGGCCTGTTTCTGCAGAACTACTACTTAAAAGCTAAGAAATGATGTAGCTTATTACCCTTTATTGCACAGAATACAGTATATTACAAATCACATTTAAGTTCTCTCTCCAATTTACAATGATTCCACGTCCCTACTCTGTCCCCTCCAGGGCACAGACTGCGAGTCCTCCCATCCACGTACTGTGTCCAAGTATAACGCCCATCCTCTGCTCCCTGTGCCACATTATCAGACACAATACTCATCTGTTGTCTCCAACCATAATTCTTTGAGAGCTGTAACAGAATCAGGCTGGTTTCATACAACTGTAAGGAGGCCATACAACTGTAAGAGGCCACATTTTCTACTACCACTTGGAAACCAGTATCGGGCCTCCTAACTCGTAAACCAGAGTTTAAGTTGATTAGCATAGAACTTCCTGGCTTCTCTCTCTAGTCTCTATGGTCACACCCATTATTCATGATTTTCAAGAGCCACATATACCCTAAGACTGGATCCCAGGGTGTGCAAATTTCTAAGTACTATTTAACTTCTGTTTATCTTGAAACGAAAACACTCTTTGTCACTGGTATTAATGGTATCAGATTTACCTTCTAAGCAAAAGACAACAAAAAAGAATACACATTGCAGACTACTATATACAAACAATACATCTTTCTTGACCTTTAGTGTCTGACTATTGCTAGATAACTATTTTGCCCCTATATTTTGTCTTCATTCATACACACAAAAGGTATTTATACTCTCATTCTCTGAGAATCTTACATGGCTTTTATTTCCTGAGGCTCTTGTGACAGAAAATAATCTGCTAGACCACTCACCTCTTAAATTCTCAGCTTGGATCTACAGTGGATATTTTGTGCTTCCTTACTGAACAAGGGCTAAGGAAATGCCAAACACTGAACACTTCTTTTCCAAGCTGAATGCAGCCTACCTGTTTCCCAGTTCACTTAGCCTATTTTCTTATACAGTCTTCTAACCTTTTATCTTCAAATCTTACTATTTTGCAGTGCATTTGCCTTCTGCCTTCATGCTATTTCACAATACTCTGTGTTGGCAGGAATCTAAGACTACTAAACCTCTCTTTACAAGGAATGGATGCTACTCACATCACATTCCCAAGTTGTTTTTTTTTTAGGACAGCTTGTCTTGCAGTATTTCTTTAATTGTTCAAATATGTTGGCAAATTCACCCATTTAAACCAATTCTGCTATTTGGAGCATTGATTTGGCAGCAGCTTTTTACAGACACTACTATGGTAGTAGTGCATTCTCCTTTTATTTATCAGCAGCTGTCAACAATTCCATGAGGATAATTTCTGTTGTCATTTTGTCAATTTGTCATTATCTCTCATATGAAATTATAGATACTTATTTTCCTCAGCTGTAGACCCCAGTCCAAATCAATTTTTATATTAACCATAAGTATTTGTTAGCAACCTGAGGTCAAAGCCCCAGGTACTCAGTACTCAAGCTGTGTGCATGTGGTGATCAAAGCAGAACACCAGTATCTTGCGTAGTCAGATCCCATCTTCTATCAGTTGCATTTTTCACTAGTGGGAACATTAGTATTCCAGAATTATGTTATCGTCTGATTAACGTTTTATGATCTCTAACAATTCTCATCCGAGGATTCCTAAAGCATTTACAGCATTAGCCAAGTCTCTCAAAGATGCACTATTTTAGGGGTAAATTGTTATAGACACACTGAATGACCTCCTAGAATAATGTCAGGTACCTGTGGCAGCCACCAATAGAAGTTGAGAAAAAATCCATGGCTAAAACTTAAATTCTTTGAATGATTGACTGTGCACTACCCAGCAGAAAATCCCGAAAATGCCAACTGGCAATGTGAGCCCCAATCCACTATAATGCTTGCTGGTTTATTGTCCATCAGTCTTCGGATGAAGTTAATCACTTCCATGTTTACCCATACCAGCAGAATTTCTTACAGGAATCCCAGCCCATAGTCTTACAGAATGAATTGTCTCAGAGGGTGAAAGGTCATAACAAAGAAGCTAAATATGGCAAGAACAAAATCCCTCTTTTCAGACTACACTTACAAAAATAAGCCCAAGACCCACTTAGCAAAGAAAAGCCTTCTTCACTTTCACAGCACTAAGGGTAGTATTTTACAATAGAAGTAGGAATTCTGGCAAAATATTCATTATTTCCATCAAAATATGTATTTTGCTGTTTTCCTAAAGATGTAGGAGCATATCGTATTTTTCCTCCCTGTTCATCAATGCTTTTAGATTTTTGTAGTGAATAATGCATTTCTTTCCGTATCTTCACACTCCACCTCCTTCTGTGATAGTTTAATTCAGCCCTACAGCCCCTAAAGCAGCTCATTAAACACAATCCTGCCTTTTCTCCAATAATACATTTATAAAGATGACCTTGAAACTTTCTCTTGAGTATAGGCTCCATGGGGAGACAAGCTTACTGATCAAAAAAAATAAAGTTTTATCTAGAAGTTATCTGCTTAGCTTGCTGGAAAAACTAGGAAGAAGTATACAGGAGAATTGTGCACGATCCACAGCAATAGCATGCCATTCATCTAGGTACTGTCAATTTAGTAGTAACGATTTAGTGACAGCACCAACTTTTTTTTAATATCTTCTCAATTTCTCCCTTACAACCCTTCCCATAGCCTTGGATTATATCTCACAACATAGATCTCATTCCCTACAAGCAATTTGCAATCCCTTTGGTAGCAATTAGCCTAAAGACATTAAAAACTAAACATGTCAAGTGTCACAGTCAGTATCCCTCTTCATGTCTGCTGGAATTTAAACATATTTGCATGGAAATTAATTCTGCTGCACTCAACAGTGCTGTAGTGCCACACAGCATGAAATAAAGGTCTGTGTGACCTTGCATGGCTTAATGTGGATGCCTCAGATAAGAACTTACTAAGCCTAACCTTTTAAAAGCTTTGCCCTAAAGAGAACTAAGCAAGCCAGTCAGTAAGACTGGCGAAAAAAAGTCAACATTAAGAACAGTATTTTAATTAACAAATTCCCTTTTGCTCCCCATGCAGACAATATGAATTTTTTCCTGGTTCTTATTTAGTACGAAGAGTTGATTTTCACTTCCATGTTCAAGTTTCATGAGTTCACAAGATAACTCTTCTATATATAGCCATTCTTGACTGGCCACCTGCTGGGAGGTGGGCACATGGTATCTACCATTCATGTAAGGAAAGTGAAGAGTGAATATCATTAGACTTCCAGGCTGCTCTTTAAAGCTCACTTTTAAATTATTTTAGAAAGCTTCACACGTGGAAGCTGAGACAAAAGAAGTCTGGAAACAGACCTGAAGGATTTAAAAACCTGGAGTCTGCACACATGCAACACATGAATTAACATTGTTGACAGCAGCAAAGCAAGCTAGGCGCACTGCTGGCAAACAGAAGATATATTTGGATAGAGTATTATAGTTTACATTATAAAGAGAGCCTGTGCTACTACATAATCCCCACTGAAGACTTGAAACCGAAGAAAGAAGGATACGTATGTAGTCTACAGCAAAAGCTGCCCCCAACCCAAAGGCATTAATCTTCTTCTAGACTTCAGCCCTAACAAGACAATGTATCACTTGAAACAGATACCGCAGAGTACATACAAGAAAAGCTCATTAGCACATGCACAGATATTATTGGATAGTTAAAGACCAGTGCAACACAGAAGGAATATATAAAGGTTTGAAAAGCAATCACTCTTTGCAGAATCTTATCTAGTTGTATATGAAGCATCTGGTCCTTCTATCCTATTACAACCCTTATCTGTATGGAAAGAGCATACAGTTCAGCCATGTCTTTTTCAAAGGTGAAACATCAGTTTGCTTTCCTGTCTGCTTCCAGAGAAGTACAGGTATGCTCATCCAGGTAGCTTAGCACAAATTGAATTTCAGCACTACCATTTGTAAAAAAACAAGCAGGGTTTTACTGAAGTGAAATAATAGTTTTTTCCTCAGGTAAGTATTATCATCTGCAGGACTTTTAAATGCCCCCAGACACAAAGCGTGGTAGACATGGATTCACCCATTAACACAATTAGAACATACTAACCATTCTTTGAGGTTCGCTGTTGGGTTTGTCTTTCAGTTCCTAATGAAATAAAAGTTACTAGTGAGGACAGAGTACAATCTAGTAGCAATGTCATTCACAGAGAATGTTACAATAAGCAACCGATCTATTAAAACAAACACTGCAATGAGTATGCTGTGTTCACAAGTGTAAGAGCCCCCCCCCCCAAAAAAAAAAAAAACAAAACAAACTATTCTGTATTGAATGATTCCTGAGAGATTCACCAAATTAACTTTTTCTTGCAATTATAAACCATTCCCTCCCCAGAACAATCTCAGTAAGACTGGTATTATTAAACAAAAAAATTCAAGTACTTCAAAGTATTTAAGCATTTTACACCATTGCTTCAATAAATGCAGTTTATCCTTACTAATGTCATAATCCCAATTGCTTAAGTAAACTACATTATCATTACATGTCTGTAGCTGTTCTGCCATGAATTCTTCTTCATTGCATTGGGATTTCACATGGAAAAAAAACTCCAAGTGCAATACTCCAAAGTACAAAAATGCAAATTTTTATTTGAATTCTTTAAGAACACACAAAACATAAACAAAATATCTCTATATTGCTCAACAAGTATAATTACTGAAATAGGAAAGACTAGTACAGTTCAGAATAAGGAATCAAATTCAGTTTTAATTATATTAAAGGAAGGAGACATTCTGGCTATTTTTACTTTAGAGCATCACAAGACTTAGAAATTGTGTTACCCCAGAAGTTCCTATCAAAATAAAAATACAAAGCAAGAATGAAATCTCAAGATAGAACGCTCTTTGCAGCTGAAGCATTTCTGTGTACATATTTTGCTATGGGGACATGAGTAAACAGGAGAAAAGCTGTAAAAATAACTTATTGCAGTATCCATTCTAAATGTTGAACACTTCAATAGTACCTATGCATATTCCCAGTTTTCATTCTCATACTACAGATCTGAACAGAGGGGAGAGATCTGGTAATATCACAGTATACCATGTTTCATTTCCATTAAAATCTATTACACTTGTGAAGATATCCAGATGCCACATGGTGTTTTTTTCCCCAATATCTAAGATACAAGAGCATACAAACCATGTCAACTCTAACCTATCTCATCTCACTTCAGTCAATAAACACTTGAAAAAGTGAGTGCAAGTGTCAAGTGGCCAAGCAACCTTCCTTATCACAGACAACAGCAAGACCTCAAGCTTAAGAACAGCAAGAGTGCAATGCAATGCAGAGTAAGTTGCAAATAGTGTTTTTCATTTACGGTATCTTAAAGCATTGTAATCCAAAATTTTTGTATCCATTGCTGGTTTGTTCCCCCACGTACACGCGCTTTGAATTCTATTGAACAAGGTGTGGTATTACCTGGAGGTGCAGTGTGCTTGTACTCCAGCTTATGCTGTGGATTCTTCCTGCAAATAAAACAGCAAAAGCATGATTTGTCACTGGAGACGCAGACCTCCTTGGTATTTTATGCATATAGTCATAGATCAGAAAGCAATGAACGTCCTGAAATGAAAAAATAACTCATTAGCAAATTAAACAGTTTGGGAAAATTGCTGCATTTGGAAAGAATTGTCTTACATGACCACATGGGAAGGCCACAGAAAGAATTACTCCTTTCTGCAGAATGCTGCTGCAATCCAGTAAGTTCCATTGAAACTTTTCATTGTCTTCTACAGAAACAATAGCATCAGAGCAATGAAAGCAAATTTGAAGCCAACATGCTCTTGGACCTCCAAAACATGCTCCCCTCATTCAAACTGCGAATAACACAGGTAATCAACATGCTCCAATTTAATTTGTCCCTCCCACACTCCTCCCAAAACATTTATCCAATGTTGGATAAAAGAAATTAACTTAGTTTAACTTGCATTGTGCTTACCTTGTTAGTATACTACAGGCTTTTCTCAGGACTGCATACTAAAATAGTTTCAACCCCATTTATTTTTGCTCCGAAAATTTAGACGTTTCTAACTTTAAGAAAACCAGTTCTGTTATGTTACTTTCTACTTCTGAAAATAAATAGCAATTAAAGACCACTATTCCAAAATGACACTCCCTTTGGCACCCCCTGAAACTTGAGATGAATTTATACAACTGCAGTGTGCATGTATCTTACAAAATACCTTTGCCACAAAGACTGCCTTGTAAAACAATTTGCTTCTGTGTTTTATACTTCAAAAGAACAGAATAAAGTTACTCTTCAGTAAAAAAGACAAACAAACAAACAAAAATCTTATTTTTGTCACTGCTTGTGACAAATTCAGAAACTTCAACCAGATTTATAATTCTACAGGTACTGCCAACCTGAAGTATATTATGTATGCATTGATATTTACCTGAATGAAAAATGGAAATACTGCTTCCTACAAAATAAAACATTGGAATAGGCAGTTGTTTTCTGCACCATTTATTACTATAATCAGTATCAGACCATTCAATCTTAAATCAATACATCATGTTTAGATAATTCTCTCAATTACACTCACTTCAAGTAGTAGCCAATAGATAAAGACAACAAGACATATATGAAAACTCTTCAAACTTCATCTGTTGTTAAGTTTAAAGAATTGGCATTGTTTTATGGATGCATCATATTCTCTACCCCAAAAGAATTAAATACAGATCAAGAAGTCATGAATTTATATATAGCACAGAGGTTGTCTTTTCTCTGAGTTTTGTTTTTGGCAAAGAAACCACTGCACTGCTGAAAAGCACATTGGTAATTTCATTACTGGCATAAACTCAGATTTCTTATCCTACGATAACGAAGATAAACTTTTTTCTGCATTAGCTGAATATAGTATTGCTTTTTTTAAAGCAAAAACAAAAACCTACCCTCTTTTTGTTGCTTTTCATAAAGCCACCCTTTAGTATTATTATCATCATGCTTTCTGGAAGAGATAGTAGAAAATGCTCAGATACGATCTCTGTTAAGAGCAGCTGTATATTTCAGTATGCTCTCCCATAAATGCTATTTCCTCGGAATATAGGCTTTTCTCCATTGTGTCAACTACACAGTAGTCATTAAGATTCAGACTGAATATTAAGAAAAATTTCTTTACCATGAGGATGGTCGAACAGTGAATCAGGCTTCCTAGAGAGGTGGTTGATGCCCCAAGCCTATCAGTGTTCAAGAGACATTTGGATAATGCCCTGAATAATATGCTTTAACTTTTAGTTAGCCCTGAAGGGGTCAGGCAGTTGGACTCATTGATTTTCTGAAAAAAAGTGCAACAGAGTAAACCATAAACTGGATTTTATTGCTGCTAACTGAATTATGCTTTCTATCAAATACTGATTACAATGAAATAGAGCTTTTGTATAGTCTCAACATGCTTTATCAAAATTTAAACTAAAAATTATAGATCATGAAAAGTACATTGGAATAAATTGTTTTTGTAAAAGAATGGTTAGCTGTACAATGAGAAGTGAAAAGAGTCAATTTCTATGCTACTGAATACTTTACAGAAGTCAAGAATTCAGGTTTTCTAGGCTGGAATCACTACCAAATGTTTTGCAAATATTTTGCTGCTTTGAAAGTAGCAGTCGATCCACAGTAAACTTCGGAAAGCAGCAAGAGTTTAAGAGGAGCCATAATAATATACTACACTCAAGAGTTAACATCAAGAATTACTCATTACTCTAGCATCACTAACTCCAGGGGAGAACAGTCTTACTCTATAAAATAAGGAAAATCATTTACTTACTGCTTCTTACCTATAACAAGCGGTTCCATACGGACATTCAGGATGGTTATCATCATTACCTTCAGTTAAAATATCTGTTTCGTGATAATCATCATCACTAGGGTGACTGAATTGCTGAAAGTGAATGGGATTCTTCCTGTAAAAGATGAATACGTATATTGAGAACTGACTGTTCTGTTTAAACATGACAAGTGGAAATAAGAATGGCATTAATGAGTAAGTGGCAACTCATTTTTCTATCATTACATAAATAGGAACTTTTACTGTTTAACTTTATGCAGACCCACTTTGAGGATAACAGAAGTTAATTTGTCTCAGCACATGCTCCACAAGAAGTTAAAATGGAAGTATTCCTATTTGCCTTCAGTTTTTAACTTTCAGATCTCCAGCACATGCACAATCTACTGAAGTAATCATACAGCATGAATCTTGCTCAGCGGCTGACTTGTGAAGTCATGACTCCCTGTGGAGCTACAGAAGCTTTACAGAAACCACTACTGCAGCCTCAAGTTGAGTCAGAAGGGCCAATGTATGGCAACTGCAGAAATGAAGACACTACACACTAGGGAGATTATGTATAGCTTCAGACAATCTGTCTCAACTACTACTTCTGCTGCAGATGCAAGTTATTACTCACTTGAACACCACATTACTCCTAATGTCCACTGGACAGTACATTGACCATGTTGTCAAGACTGCCTTGGCTACAATGCCTTTTTTTGAGGTATGCAATTATAATCTGAGCAGTAAGGACAGGAACTTGTATGGTTAAGAGCCTAAGGGCTCTGCACATAAGCTGAGTCACAACAACATAAGCAATGAGAGCACATCCTTTTGTTCTACAACACTTACATGGTTGAATCCACGAAGAGCAAGTAGTGAATACATACAGAGCACTGAAAGAACATTTTAACTGCTTCTAGTCAATAGGTTTGCACGCACACCACACAAGACAAGGCAGCTGTAAATGCCACTTAGAGAACAGTTAGCTTTATAAAACAGCTAACTTTAAGCAATGTTAAAAAAGAACACAGAAAAACAAGTGACTTCAGGAGACATTCATGTAACAGATGAGAACACAGTACAAAAATTATGAAGTTAACATACTGTTACCACAAGCAAACCTACTTTTTCCCTATGATTTCTTTTAGGAACACCGTTTCCAAGCATAACTTTTAAAAGCAGGGAATATGAGATATTTTAATAAATGATTTTCCAAAAGACTTCCACAAACACTTCAGTGACTTACCATACTAACTCCCTGAGTATATAATCTTCAATGTGTTTGTGCATGTTATAAAAGTGAACTGCTTGCCTCAGGCAAGACGAATGACAACTTTAAATTGCAGGATAATTACTGTTTTAATTTATACTTGTTACAGCTGCATTTATAAACAAAGCCAGGGAAAAGCTAGCTGCATATAGAGCTTCCCAACTGTTCACAAGTCTCATTTTCTTTAAATTCACAAATACCTGCTACGAACTTCATATAGAACAGCTGATGTTCATTTCAGCATTTCAGCTACCACCATAAGAAAATAAAAAAATTGTTCAGTTACAGCTTTTGCAAAATCATTAGTTAAGCACTGTGAGCTTTACTAGCCATTCAGACCTCCTTCTAGGTATTCAAATAAGATTAGAAATTTAGTATCAATACTTTTAGACCCCATTTGCCTGGTATCTTTCACTCAAGGAACACAAAAAGCAACTCTTCAAACACTACTTATGAAAAAATACAGCATCCCTTGGATATATTTACATAGGTGACAGTTTTCTCATCATGGTCTTTTCTGTTAATTTCTGGAACCTACAGGATAAGTAAATACTGTTTCACTAGAAATCATTGCAAGGTTGCATTTACTTGCCACTTATTCCAGCATGAGTTCTCAGGAAATGTCACTTCTTATACCATATTCAGGCCTTACAGAGCTGGCTGCTCATTTCTTTTCCCATTTAAAAATAAATGAGATGAAACCAAATCATTTTACTTGCCCTCATTTCTAAATGCATAAAGCTAAATTAATAGCAAAATTTGCAGGAACTTAAAGTCATTTGAGACATAATTAATCTCCTCAAGGGAATATGGAAGCAACTAATGTTCTGTGAAATATATATATATGTATTTTTTTTTCTTAGAATAAGATACATATTTCATTGCATTCATCAAGGAAAGAAGGCCTAATAGCTACCACTTAGACAAACTATTGTATTTTAGGAGATGCACATTTCCTTTCAAAATTTTTCTTCAAAACCTACTTGAGCAACAAAATTATTGTTCTGCTCCTCATTTAAACAAATCCAAACAAACCCCAGAAGAATAAGGGAAGAGGGAGGAAGAAAAATGAAGGGGTTTATATGTACATCCCACTTACTAAAGTCTTAGGCTTACAATTCTTCAGGGCAGTGGATGATGTTCCACAAATTGCATTACCTGTGGAGCATCTTAAACATGTTGTACTTCAGATGCTCAGGATTAGTACAAACATCATCTTTTATCTTACCTTTACCTGGATAACTCGTGCTTATTCCACTCCTATGTGTTGTCCAGTGATATTTAGCAAAACAAATATAAGCAGAGATGTGCATAGCTTGTATAAAGTCAGTGTCCCATCTTGCAAAAATCTAGAGCTTACACGCACATCTCTTCCCTTTTATTAAGGGTTCTGTTTGTTTTGAATTTTTAGGCACTAGATATTTAACCTGTTGTAATATTTAGCTATTACAACTAAACATGCTACAACTTGAGTTGCACTCCTATAACTGCTCCCTCAACTTATGCTTAGATTTTGGATAATAGTTTAGAGAAAGGCCTGCTGTATGCTGGGAGTAGCAGCATTAGGTCAGAGCAAGAGCTACAAGTAGGCAGGACACAACGGCCAAGAAGGGCTAAAGGCCATGAAGCTGTCATCACCCACAGCTCGCTGCCTCCTGCGGCCATCGCCCTTGTCTATTGATTGTCTGGCAGCCTATTCGGAATCCACTAGCTTATGGAAATGGCAGACAAAAAAACTTCCAAGCTGGAAGGTACAAATACGTCAGCCTAACCAGAAAGCTTTTGGAGCGGATCCAACAGCAGCCAGGTTGCTGAGGCATATATGCTGCCTAAAAGCATATTTAAAGAATAAAGTTATGAAGATTTGCATTCTCATAAACAGCCATATTAGCACACCCCACAATTACTGCAATTTTGCTACGCTTCAGAGGAGCTCTGAAGTTGCAATGCAGAAAACCATGCAAGTAGAAATGACAAGAATCGATGAAATTGTCTCAAGCACAAGTCGAATATTGCTTGGTGAAATATTTAGGACAGCTATTCATCTGTGCAACTACCAAAAGTAACTTAAAAGTTTTTCTAAAAGTCAGAAGATGGGGTTTCTCCCATATCTCACTTTTCATAATCACAGAGGCACCATTCACATAGGACACACCTAAGGTTCATTTTCTCAGCTACTACAGAAACTGGTAGAAAAGATGCAACGGATTGCCAGCACAAGTTATATAGCCATAGAATTCAGCCTTGAAGTTATGCCACAACTGTGCAAATGTACTATTTTTCAGTTCCAAATTGCAAGTTCTATTAGAAAACAGGACTCAAAAAAAAAAAAAAATAAAAAAAAAATACAAGTTTTCAGCCACCAGATTTACAAGTTTAAGGTGAAAGGAAAAATAGTAAGTTTTCCTAAACAAAGAGCAACATATTTGAAACAATGCACATACAAATCCAAAGATTCATTGTGCCCTGCTCTGACAGCTATGGGAAAAATTTACACACATTTAGTCAGAACACAGTAGTGCAAACAAGCAAATGAATAAAAATATGGAGAGTTGTAGGTTATAGTTTCAGTGATGAAGGACTACCACACACCTTCTAAGCAACCCTTTAAAAAGGGGTTTGGCTTTGGATCTTTTGCTTGTTTGTTTTACATTCCTTCTTCTTCCAGCTTTGGAAAAGCAAGCAACAGACAGGAAGAAGAAGAAAAGTATTCAAAAAGCTAGGCACATAACAACAAATACGGTTTGATACAACGTACACAGAGCACCTAGCCTCCTAGCGGTAATAGCAGTTTGTCGCAGCTTGGTAAAGCTTCAGGCTATCTTAGAAGCAGAATCCAATACTGAAATATGATGACAAAAAAGAATCTGTGGAATGAGACGTGGATATCAAGCTCAATTTTTTTCAAAAGCATTATTTCCAAATCCATAAATTAGTAAACTGAGCCACAGGTTCGAAACTATTTCCAAGATTTTTGTATTTGTTAGAGAAATTAATAAAATTAATAGAGCTAGCATTCAACCCTTTCAGATCAGGCTGTTTTACTACGCACTTAGCAACAGTGCTCTTAACAGGAGTTTATAAAATAAAGACAAACTCTGAAGAGCACTTTGTCTATGAATAAACAACATTTTACAAATAACAAACATATCTGACTGGAGAGTATTTGCAAAGCCTGAGGATTTCAAGAGGGTCGGTGGTTTGGGGTTATTTGTTTGTTTTAAACCAGATTTACTTCACCCAGAAAAAACTTCAAGGAAATGCCACAATTACCAAAACAACACTCACATAGGATGTTGGCTCCTACAGAGCAGCTTGTTAGATCGTGTTAGAAGGTATTTTTCGTATGGCTAAGCGATGGAGATGGAAACCAATTACCCATTGTAGTCAAAGGAGCGCTCAAGGCAGCTCCTCTTCCTTAGGAACTCAAGCTATTTTTGCTCAAGAAAAATGCTATACAATCAAAACCGGAATGTGCTATAGATTATTTCCTTTAAAGCATCCATTTACAATACACTTTAAGTACATGTTCTGTTAAAAGTACGGGTAAATGAAATGACTTGCTAATCTCATAGAGTTTCCTCAAAGTCAAAGCTGATGTTTTTGGTACTTCATACTTACAGGGTAAGATTTTCTTGTGTATTATTCCATGACATGCTTTTTCTTATAACATGGTACTTTCTGAAAGTATTGCTGCCAAAAGTTTTGGAATAAAGACCTAAGAACAAACATGCACGTGCAGATTCCTATTACACACAACTAAGTTTTCCTTTCTTAAACATCAGGAATCATTCAGTATATCAGAGCATTAAATCAGCTTAACCTCCATACACGGGAAAGCTAGAATTAAAAGTAGCTGGAGCAAACTAAGCGACACATTTGTACTATTGGATCAGCTTAATTGTCTAACATTTTCATTATATTCATTAAAGGCTAAAATGGAGGTACATGAAAAAGATGCATGAAAACTGGAAATTTGACATGACAACACAGCAGCTTTAAGCTTCTGATTTACAGAGTTATTTGCACATTGAGCATATACAACAATACATTTACTTATGCTAGTCATTGGTCTTCCTACTCTTCAAGCCCCCTGAAAATCACTGGGCCCGCTAACTGTTTCCTGGATTAGCCTAATCTTTTGTACTTCTGATTTATGTGGTTTTATCTAGAGCACAAGATTGCCTTCTAAGACAGTTCTCTGGCCATTGGTCTGGCCTCAAAACCACCGCTAGGTTTGACTTAGCAACACATGGCACTCCAAATCTTCTCCAGGCAGAAGAAATTAGCAGGAGTGCATACGCTAAGTTCTTATGTTTTGGAATTCCCCTAGAACATTTGTATCACACTGAAGATTTGTACGACAGATCTTTCATCACAAATTGAGTGTTAGACAGGGAAGAAAAAAGATTTCCACTTGAAATACACCAAAGAATCTGACCAGGTAGGGGTTGAGAAGGAGTACGCAAGTATGCTTATTGTATTCCCAGGGAAGAAGTAGGAGCTGAACAAGAAAACCTGACAGGCAAAGTTATAATAAAAATAATTTTTGATTACTTCGGGATGATAGACAGTATTTTAAACATTCAAATCAGAAAGCATGCAATTACTTCAATAAATACAGCTCTCTCCTGTAAAAGTTTTATCTATTAATAAAGAAAGCCTACAGGGTCTATGTTAGGCACTGCAGCCATTTACATCTCTTTTCCCTTCTGGTACCTGTACTTGGCTAGTATGTGCAGGTTTGTTGATTTCTTTTGTTTTTAAAATGGACCTCTCTCTTTTTTTTTTCTTTTTTTTTTTTTTTTAAAAAAAAAATCCTACAACACTTTGTTTTGTAATTTGCTGAAGTACTTCATCCCTCCTTTGGGTTTTATTCAAGGTTAACAAGACCTCCTGGCTCCTCCTTTTCTCCTTTTATACTTTTAAAGCTATATTTACACAATTTGTTTCTTATCAGTCCCATGCTTACCAAAAGACTTTTTTTTCCAAATCAAACCTTGCAATGACTCTCTCGTTTTCTCTTCCACAGCTAGTAAGTTACTTCTTAATTACATGCTAACTTAAGCTAGCTTTAATTTTGTTTTACCTGTAACAGCCTGTTCCATACATGCAAGGAGTCCTCTTACGCTTGATCTGTTTGGAGCTTTCTGAAGCATCTACACTTCTGGTTGTATCAGAAATTTCAGTCTCATAATCCAGATCTGCATCAGGCTCATGAGTCCCCTCCTGGGCACCAAAATATTGGAAAGTCCTGCCCCAGAGAGTTTGTTGGCTTGTAGAACCAGTGATCTGTTCTTTGTTTTCTGATTCCTCAATTCTATTTTTTTTATTGGAGATCTGACATGTTGTTCTAGACTGTTTACTATGCAGCTGCCTATTATTTTTCTCCATAGTAATTCCAGGTTTTTTTTTTGTTTCAGTCTTGCCATTTCCTTCCATGTTTCCCATGGTACTCTCAAGAGGAAATCCAGATGCATTCTGTGGAACAAGGTTACATTTTGAACGACCTGAAAATTTACACTATGCAGAATTAAAAGCATTAAGGTAAACTCTGTCCCATGTTGTCATTCCAGTTTGCAAAATGATCTTCTCCACTTTTCATAGTCAAAAAAGCTGCTACACACAGCCGCCAAATGAAAGGCTTAAGTTAAAAACACACACACAATATACAGAAAAACTTATCCTAGAACTTCCATCCTCAGCTGTGGTTCCCTCACAACATACATGAATACCTCTCTTACCACCTCAATCTGTAAACAGACTCAGCATTTTAGTTTAAATTAACTCTAGGTTGAAAGTACTGCTCCTTAAAAATGAATGTGGGTTATGCACGTGAGGATATAGTAATCTAGAACACTCCTGTACGAGAATCAATTTTAATTAAGTGCCAAAATATATTGGAGATATATATACAGATTAATATTACTTTTTTGATGTGTATGAGAGATATATGTGAATCAATACATATACACCTTGAGCTTAATCCTTCCCCTAGGATATCTGAAATACTTAAGCTCATGACTTCAAAATAACAAAACTTGTCAGGCAAAGATATCAGTTTTGACAAATACTTCATTTTAAATTAAAAATATGTATATATAACACTGAAAGTAAGAGACACACTTGCTTCAAATAAAGAATAGGAGGAGAAATAACCAAGACAAAAACAATGTCCCAGTAACCAAGACATTATCTGGAAGCACACCTGTATTGAAGACTGAGCTACTTTGATACAGTACGGAACTATTCAAAGGTTTATCCTCTCTACAGTTCCTTCTGTGAAGTTCCAGCTCCAGTAAACTTATACATCATTTACACTGATGTGTTTGGCAGAGACTGAAAGTCAGCTGGTAGTTTTCTATTTGATCTTGTCTCTTTCAGTGCAAATCCGACAACATGTAAACCACAACTGAAGGCACTTATAAACAGCAATGTGATTAAGAAAATACAAATTCAGCATTAATATCAAATGTTCCTGACTGCAGTGTATTTAGTCAACTCAGGGACAAAGACAACTTTTATGAGTCTCCCAAGCTAAATGCTCAAATAACTGCAATTTAGGAAGCAAGCCTTCAGGTGCAAAACGACACTTTTTCTAACTTGCTGCTCCCACTAGTGACTTCTCAGTACTACATACTTTACTCTCCTTAAATATATAGAGGAACATGATTCAACACTATCAGAGTTCTTATGATGATTCATTAAAAAACTGTCTGTAATCATGGAAAAAACAAACTGCATTACTTGCACTCGTTATAACGTGTCTATGACTGCACTGCCATCTGGTGGATGGCTGGCACTGAGAGTTAGGATTCGTTTCACTTCTTGCCTTACAGCAAGTTTTCCCTCAATCAGCTGAAATGTGACAGCAGAAGAGTGATTTTGGTTTTGATAATGAAACTTAAATGTTTCGGTTTTCTATGATTTATTCGTGCAAGTAAAAGTAATAATTATTTCTCCTACAAAGCTCAGAAGGCAATTTCTTACACTATGCTTCAGATAAAAATTATTTATAAAATTTTGTAGCTTGCAAGTATGAAGCCATACTTATTTTCTCCTATTACATAAAACTATTAATTATACAGTCACTCACCTTATAATTTGACAGCGAAATGACAGCACTGCAGCTAGTACAAATGTTCATTGCCAACAGAGCTCACGATTCAGAACACTTTTTTCAGATTAAGAGATCCTGTTATATTAAAACTACCTTGACGGGTAAGCTCAAACTCTCCACAAGTAGATCATTTCATTAACCTCAAGATTAAAATAATAATAACAACAACAACACACCACAGGTGTTTCTGTCAGTGTCAGAGCTGATGAAGCATACAAACAAATAGCATTCTAACAGATCCTATAACAGATCCAGGCAATCCTAGAGCCAGAGGCTAGGAACTCCAGGTTGTTCACTTAAAACTCAGTTAAAGCCTTAGATTATTCTCACCAAAAGGTGTTTTGAGGATCATTATCAACGACAAACATCTTTTCATTATTAGCAGTGTACTATCAGTAAGTATGTAACTGCCCATAAACGCAGTTTTATTTGAAGACATACAGCCTCATTAACCAGTCAGTAGGACTGAAGTCTGTTTGCTCATGACCACAGACCATTCTGGATTTCAGATGACTTTCCTTCCTTTTTTGATTCCTGTTGAAATAGCATAAACACATTCTGCCACCTTTCTACAAAATTTATCAGTTGATGAGGCTTATATATTAATTTTCTGGCCATAAAACTTAACCAATTAGAATGGCACCACTCTGGGGAAAAAGTCCACAGCTGCGTTATATCAGTGTCACACCATCACCTACCCTGAAAAGGGTTATCCACAAAAAGAAACCAAAGTCCAAGCCACAATTAGCATGGCTAGTAGACCAGTACTTTGGCCCATGCCTCTCAGGCCGCCTGCTGTAATGCGGAAAGTCTGGGATTTCCATGGAACATGCACAGCCTAGATTCCAGGTCCCAAGACGGAAGTGCAGAAAAACACTTGTTACCAAGTCTCCGAAGGCATCCAGAATTCTTGCAACAGAGCTGTCCAATGAGCTGACATTTCAAAAACAACTGTTAAACAAAACAAATCACAAGCAGAACACACAATTAACATTGTAAACCCAACCTTACGCTATGACATTGAAACATTATTTACTGTTTAGTTCATTTTACTAGGCACAAAAGAGGCGATAAAAGCTAGAACACAAGTTCATACATGATTATGTCATTCATACGCAGCCTGGATTACTACAGTAAGGGCTGACATTTATTGGACTTATTTATGATCTGCTGTACAATGATGCTGCCCAATGTATCCCTTTTAGCACAGTGATGATGGATATACAACAGAAGCTTTAAGAAAAAAAATACTGTACAGAGCCAGTGGGATTATCGGACTTTCTGCAGGCCATTTTCACTCAGTAACAATAAAACCAACAAACAATGATAGCTTTGAAAACAGTTATTTTGCTGGATGAAATGCTGGCTGCCAGGGAAAAACAGAAGGGCTGTTTACTTGTGCATTTGTTAGGATTTTGACACCACCATTCCATCGCAGATGTATGATTCAAATGAAACAGGCTGCTAGTACACTCACAGCCTGTACAAGGCATCTACAGTCTAACTATAATATCTCCAGATATAAGTTTCAGAGTATTTTACCCTGGTTGGAAGAAGAGCCATTTGTTACCCTGGGACTTCAAACATACTTAGAGGCAGTTATTCATACAGAGACCAGAATTTAAGACTGTTTTGCAGTACTATGTTCAGCTCTAATATTGTTATGCCACAATGTTCATGTAGAAATAGCTACATGATTTTTGTATATTTCAGAGAACAAATTGCTGTAACATAATTATCATAAACTGAAATACACAACAGAAATTTATTCACTTTTCAGGAAAAAAGAATTTAGAAAACACCTCTGCTTCATTTTCAACGCATGCTTGCAAATATTTAAAAAATTAAGGACCCAACAGAAGTGTAGAATTATCATAGAATCATAGAATATTCCAAGTTGGAAGGGACCCATAAGGATCATCAAGTCCAACTCCTTGCACCGCGCAGGTCTACCCAAAAGTTTAGACCATGTGACTTAGTGCACGGTCCAAACGTTTCTTACATTCATACAGGCTGGGTGCAGTGACTACTTCACTGGGGAGCCTGTTCCAGTGTGCAACCACCCTCTCGGCATAAAATCTCCTCCTGATATCTAGTCTGAACTTCCCCTTAGCTTCACCCCGTTCCTGCGGGTCCTATCACTGGTGTTTATGGAGAACAGGTCACCCACCTCTCCACACCCCCTCGCTAGGAAGTTGTAGACCACAATGAGGTCCCCCCTCAGCCTCCTCTTCTCTAGGCTGAACAGTCCCAGTGACCTAAGCTGCTCTTCATACATCGTCCCCTCCAGGCCCTTCACTATCTTTGTCGCCCTCCTCTGGACACTGTCCAACAGTTGAATGTCCTTTTTGTACTGTGGTGCCCAGAACTGCACACAGTACTCCAGGTGAGGCCACAGCAGCGGAGAGTAGAGTGGGATGATCACTTCACTTGCCCTACTAGCGATGCCGTGCTTGGTGCACCCCAGGATATGGTTGGCCCTCCTGTCTGCCATGGCACACTGCAGGCTCATATTCAACTTGCTGTCAACCACGACACCCAGATTCCTATCTGTGGGGCTGCACCTGGGACAAGGCAACCCTGGACATACATACAGACTGGGCAACGAGACGCTGGAGTGCTCACCTTGAGTACAGTGTGCAGTTCTGGGCACCACAGTACAATTTTATAGATTTTTTTTAACAGGCTCTGTACTAATTTTCCTCACAGAATGACTGACAGAAATATGACCCTTGTGCACCTGCTGTAGTTAATTCATGAGGTCGACTCTAACCACTAAGCCCCTGGTCAGGTTATTTCTCCTGGTGGTAAGGAGCAATTGACCTTAAAACATTGAAGCCAGGTAGATGAGCCTATTCCCCAAGGTCTCTTGGTTCCACCCTTGTTAAGTGAAATCTGCCAGGTGTGGATCATTTGACCTTTGCTATATAGGAAGCCTGAGGCTTTGTGGGGAATTGCCTACCTGGGGGAGCTGGAGGCTTGGCTTGCCTAGGGGGTTGTTTCTCTTGTGGTGGAATGGACTCTGTGTTCCCCAGTAGGCTGCTTTTTCTTCATGCTTTCTGCTATCTCTGTGCAATAGTTTTAGAGACTCTATGAGCTACTGACATTGGTGGTGCCTTCTCAGCACAGCAAAACCCTGGTGCTACCACTTGACTGCAAAGCACTTTGGAAGTGACGCAAGTTCAGAAGCCAGCAGGTCAGTGTTCCTGGGTTCTACGGTGGTTTAATGTGCAGGAGTTTGAGTACTTCCTTCACCTTGTCTGTTTTCAGCAAAATTACTTGCATGGGTTCTAAGCTCCCTTCCCAGCCCTAAAAACAAAAAAAAAAAAACAACAGCAATCAGAAAAGAAACCAACCAACTACCTCAGAAGCTCAAGTGCATACACAGGTAAGCCTGACTCTGAAGAATGCTCTTCGGTATTGGTTAAGATTGAACAACAGACTCTGTGAAAAATGTGTCCTAATGTGAAATCAAGTTTTGCCTTGTGCTAAGTAGAAACGGGTTTGGATAGATACTGGTGGTGTGATCGTTCCATTCCCTAAGTGGAAATGGCGAGACTGTGCTGTTCAGAAAAGAAATGCTGCTTTCACCATCTGCAAGTCCAAAGCAGTAGGAAGAAAGTCTGTCATCTTCCCTATAGGCCCGGCTATCAGCTGTGGAGAAACTTTCTGAAGAGGTCCGCACCTGTAAAGAGAATGGAACTTGCTCCCCACCTGTAGAAACCATTGTCTCTGCTAGGAGGGTGAGCGTCCTCCTGGGAGAGGAAGATGACACAGTGGCTGCACAGGCTGTGCCAGCCTGTGGTTCTACCTACGTGATGACGGAAAGGTAAAAGAGAAAGGGATGAAAAATGGAGCTGGACACTAGAGGAACAGGGAGGAGGGTTGGAAGGAAAAAACTAAATGAGAAAAGGGGTCACCTGAGACAAGTGGTGCTCTAACTGGGAGTGGATGGTCCCTAGGTCTGGTCCCCAGAATTTTTTCACCAGGAACACATTTTGACAGAGCAGTCAACTGTTTCTTTAGCTTTGAGCATGGGGAAATGGCTTGAAAACAACCTGTTCCCATCACACCCAACTCTGCCTTCAGGCCCTGGGGGGACCTCCAAATATTGCATTTCCCTGTAATGGGTGGTCTGGGCAGCTCTTTCAGCTCTTTTTGCTTGGTAAGTCCGTGTGGGTAGAGGCATCTCTGGGAGTGGGTGTCATAACCCTTTTGTCGGGGTTTCAGTCTCAGACGAGCAGGTGCAGCATGCTGAGAAAACTTTTGCTTCACTGGAAAGCCCCTTCATGGTACTAGGCTCCCAGAAGAGAGGCAAGGGAACCAGTGCATTGCCATGCCGCACTCCCCAGGGGCCACCTTTGTGCGGTGGGGAGGGAGTGGGGGGGTGTTCACGGCTCTGCCCGTGCCTCGTCATGGTGGATCTGTCCCAGAGCAGGTCGCCTTGGCATAAGGAAGAAATTCTTTACTCTGAGGTACTGGGAGTTTCTCATTTTCTTTCTCCTCCAGCTCCTCCAGAAGCTGCTGCCACCCTTCCTCTCCTGTTGGAGGCGCCTGGCAGCTGGGGAAGTTCAGCCTGGTGCTTCTCCTCCTCCCTGAGAGTGGAGGGCCTTGCGCCTCCCCACTTGTTGGAAGCACGGCAGCTTTGCTTGACTCGCTGCAGAAAGCACTCACTCTCTATTTCCTGAGGTGCTGAACGTGAGGGAAGGTGTCCAGCATCAAAGTGAAATAAATTCCACTTTGCCTTGGCAGCCAGGTCACCTGGAGAATTCTGAACATGGGACATGAGGGAAGCCTGTAGTGGACCACTGCCCCAAGCCAGCAGCCCAGCATGGGATGCTGTGGCAGGCTCTTTGCCAATTATTCCAGTTTCATGGGCTTTTATGGGGTTATAAAGGAGTGCTGTATCTGTCATTGAGCTCTTTAGGCTGACTCCCCATGACTGTTAGAGTTCGTGGATGTACAGACCCTGCTTTCCCTAATTGTGGTGTCAAACACAGATCCTGACTATAGCTTTGGGCTGCACATCCAGTTCTCTGCTAAATCAGTATTTCCCCCTTGCAAGTTCACTTCAGTTAAGCTCAGATGAAAGTGAGGAGGTCAAATCAGAAATAGAGTCAGAAATATTTTGAGACCAAGCAGGGGTAAATTGGTTTGTGAATACAAATACGCAACTCCCTGCAAACAATGGTCTTTGGATCTGTTAATTGTTTAACATCAGATATTAAAATATGCCAAACAAAGAAATTATTCTTCACAGAGTTGATTTAGGAATTCAAATGACACAGCTTATTGCATCAATTTGGCATGTGAAAAAAAAAAAAAAAAGAAAAGAAAAGATAAAGCAAAAAGCAAACAAAAGCTAGAGAACAAAAGCAACAAACAGGTAAAAGTAAAGAAAAGGAATCTATGACAGATGATTTTATTTTGACAAGTTTCAGCTTTGCTCCTTACTTTTTATCTTCTTTCTGCTAGTGTGAAGAAACCATAGTGAGTTTACAGCTCACAGGAAGGCAGAGCTGAATGCCTCCCTTGCTATATATTTTTGGTAGTCGCGCATGTCTGGCTCATCTGCTTAGTGTGGGTATTTGACAGCCTTGGGGGGATCCTTAGTTTAATAGTTTGTTGTGGATCCTTGGGCAGTTAAGTATTTTTCACTGATTCAGGGATGCTTCCACACAGGGAGATGAGCCGTTTTCAAAATTAGGAAGAAGGGGCACTAGGAATGCCGGAGAAGAATGCAGCAGTGACTGAAGCAGTGACCTCAGACCAACAATGTTTGCAAAATAGAGGTAGGCTTTGCCCTGTATTGTCAGGGACTGGAGGCAGCAGGCATTTTTCAGGTAGCAGATGCCCTGGCCCCCTCCAGCTCCCTGGTCCCCCCCCCCCCCCCCCCCACAATGAAGCTTTCTAGTGTTACCTCTTGGAGTGTGGCACCTGATTCCCCACCACACCTGAGAATAAAGGACCATACTAGGGATGTAAAGCTGCAAGGCTCCACACCAAGTGCTTTTTCTGCAGTGTGGAGCAGCTTAGCCTTGCTATTGTTGCTGGGGTGTTACTTCCTTGGCCAAGGACCAGGCTCTGGAGGAGCAGCCTCCAGGTCATGAGGGTAGAAATGCCCACGGTGACTGAAATGATGATACAGGGAACAAAGCACATTGCAGCACTGTGCTGTGAGCTGAACAGTCTACCACTGAACAGGTATAGACCTGGAGGATGGGTGTCAGGAACCCTCTGTGTTGATTTAAGACAAAAGACACCCAGAGGTGTGTGTAAAAACACACTGCTATGGGTCAGAGAGAAGCAAGGAATCCCTTCTTTCTCTGTCTAACTTGTACCAGCTATTTAAGTTATTAAAACAGTGATTTTTTTTTTTTTTCTTTGGGTGCTGGAAACCTTTCTCAAATGTCTGTTGACACTCTTCAAATTTAAACTTATTGCTAGGCTTTCCTCACTGTTCTACCATGGACCTCTTAGAAATGGCCAACAGACTGCAATCTGAAAGGCTTCCTGCTCCATCTTGTAGAGGGACAGCATGATTTTTATGCTAGAGTTTGAGCCAGACGGGAAAATGTACTTGCATCCTGCTATTTAACATGACTGTACAATGGAACTAAGGAATTTGTCTGAAGCTTCACCTCTGAGTCGTTATTTAGGAAAACTCTTACTGCTGTGATTGTGAGAAAGTTATTCCCTGATTTTTCAAACCAATAAAAGGTTCACTTAATTATGTCCAGATTTAGCCTCACTGATGGCTCAAGCCGGGTTGCCTTGGGCTTAGTTTTTTTTTTGTTGTTGTTGTTGTTGTTGTTTTCCTCATAGGATGCAAATGCTTTGGAGATGTTCTTCTGTCAATAAAGCATTCTTGTCTTGAGCATTCTCACATTCCTCCTACACTTCAGAATTTTGCAGAGCATTGTTTTGAGTGACCATGACCTGACCAAAGCACTGTGCTGATCCACCTCCATTGTTCCTCCATGTGCCAGCCTTTGTGGTGCACGTGTGTGAGCAGAGGAAGGCAGATCCTGCTGCCTGCTTGTGGGAAAGTGTTCTTTTTTAAGTGAGGGTAAACACTGCCTAATTCAGCAAGAGATATTTTTACATTGGAAGCAAAGGAAAAGCAAGATAGGAAGCTTTCTTTTCTCCTGTCTTTTTGTTTGGAAGGCTACCATTTGGAAACTCAGGACATCTAAGCTGCACTCTGTAGAAAAGTGGGAGCAGCCAGGGGAGGAACCAGCTGCCCTGCTCCTAGAGCAGCCAGCTGTGGGGTGAGCGGATCTTCCCAGTGCACCAGGCCCATATCCATCTTTTCCAGCACTCACATCCAGTGCTGCTACTGAAACACCAGTGCTAGGTTGGTTGGTGGTGGGTTAGGGAGGTGGAGGTTTGGGTTGGAAGCAGCATACTGGGTTTAGGCAGGTAATGCAAGCAGGAGACAGCCACCCTCCTGTGCAGCAGCAGCATCCTGGGACTGGTCAGTGCTGGATCAGAAAGGAAAGAGTTCACATCACGTCCAAGGAGTGGAGCAGGTAGGACAATGTTCAGAGGGGTTGTAGAACTCCAGCGCTTCCTGTTTTCCTGTGGGCAGAACCTGTGATTGTCACATTATTCAGCTTCTCATCCTGGGAGGAAGACAGTATCAGGCTGAGCCGGGGCAGCAGGATGTTTATGTGACAGACTGAGTCAAGGTACTGCTTTTAATACTCTCCGGAGCAGAGTCATTGGGGGAAATGTATATTTTAGTTTATATTTGTGATTTTTTTTTTAAAGGGAGTCATAAACATCCAAAGTGCTTTGCAACCACCGTGCAGGCTGCACAGCTAGCTGCCAGCACCAAATGCTGTTCTTTCTAAAGCTACTACGCAAGAATTGTACAAGGTGCCATGAAGTATTTAATTTACTGAGAATTCACATGATTAGTGAAGTTCAGTTAAGAAGCTTTGCTTAATTACTACATCAGCTGTTAAACAGGTCGTTGTCTGCATCCATACAAGCGCCACACCGTAGCAGGGAGGGGACTGAGACGTAACTGGGGTCCCCACAGGCCCAGCCATCAGAGGCCTTCATCCTGTGCCTCACCACACCCTGCCTGGCTTTTAAAACACCATGCCATGTAGGGGGCTGAAAGAAACCAGAAGCATGTGCAGACAAACAGACAAGGCAGTGCCTGTATGTGTGGTAATTTGGAAAATCCAGCCCCTCACAATTTCTTATTTATTTTGAATATGAAACACCCTGTCTGTTGTGTTCTTTAATATCATGTTCTTGAGCGTGGAACTCTCTGTTGGGCGTTACTGTCAGCCCAGCATTTCTTTTCTTGTGTTGGAAGTCCTTTCCCCTTGGTGGGACTCACAGCTGGGGTTACAACTGCTGCTCCCCATTCAGCACTTGGGCAGCCCCTGTTGCCCCGACACTGACCTTAGCCAAAGTATTGGTTTCAGCTGTCTGTGACTGCTCTGGACTCATCCTAATGGACACTGGGATTTATGGGGGGAGCCAGGAGGTTGAGGCTGAAACACCTTGGAGGAGCCTGGCCCTTCTGCATAGCTGAGGCACAGAAACCCTGCGGCCACTGCTGGTGGAGAACCTGCTCCTGCTGGATGAGTGTCTCCTGAGGGAAAGGCAAGCTGCAAAAGCACTGCCAAGGCTCCTGCAGGACAGTTTCCCGTGGAGAGATGTTTGAACCTCCCAAAACTGGTGCAGGGGCAGCATCCCGCTTTGCGGTCCTGCAGGGGGCTGCAGCAAACTCTGGGAAATCAGTGTCATTTTACCCCTGAAGACCTGGATTGCTGAGATGTCTGTCCGTTGCTCCTGGCCTTTCCCACGGGAATAATGCCAGGTTGGTTGTTGAATTTTCTTGGTTGCTCATTCAGCGTCTTCTCAAATACTCAGAGATCTCTGCTGTTGGGGTGATTTTTTAGGGAGAGGCAGTGAGGCAGGCTTGAGCTATCTCCACACCTGGCTTTGCGGGATGTTATTGCTTAGGGATGAGTAACATTTCTAGGAACCTGGGAGAGTCTGGTTCCAACTGTGTCAATGTACCAGAAGTGGCAGGGGAAAATGGGTTCAAGATCTGTTTGGTTTACTTTTTTTTTTTTTTTTTTTTCCCAGACAATAACCCACCAAATATTCCCAGGTTGTTTATATTTAGAGAAGGTTGTGCAGTGTCCTGTGAAAGGAAAGTGACACATCTACTGCTCTGGGGGCAAGACAGCGCGGGACAAAGAGACCTGACTGAAGTGAAGGACAGCGATGATAAATTGATGCCACTGATGCAGGAGATTGCAGCAAACACAGAGTCCCTGTGTGGGGACACCCACCCATCCAGGGCCAGGTCCTGTGGGGTGGAGCCCTCTCCCATCTGTGCAGTGGGATGAAACCTCTGGATACACCCTCCCCTGTATGCTGCCACACTCCTGGAAACCAAGTGCATGCTTTAAATGTCTTTGTGGGAGCAGCCTGTTGTTGCGAGGTACAGGCAGGGAAATTACAAAAACAACCTCACTTTTTTTTTTTTAATTGCTCATAGATTAATTGCAGAGCTTTTTGCTTGATAAGGGATAGGTTATGAGGCAAGGAAAACCACCTTCTAATTCTTCTAACTCTTCTTCCTCTTTTTCTGCTTCTTCTGCTGCTTCTAATTCTAATTCACCATTTCTGATTGACCATCGCTCTTACCTAAAGCCTTGCAGCAGGCTTTGCCACTGGGAGCAAAGATGAAGAAGGAGCTGGAGCGGACCGGTGATGGAGGTGTGGTGTTGGGCTCTGTCCCACACGGACTGGCCTCCTGGGGGAACGGCACACATTGCTTGTTTTTGTCCCATGGGTGGGCAAACCAGGAGGGAATAGGAGGTGCTAGTGGAGCCTCCGTACCAAAATAGCATTTTTAGCAGCTGAACAGCATGAGCTTGTCTCACCACTGGGACTGATTTGGGAGTGCTGCCCCAGCCCTGGACCTTCAAGTTTAACTGGAGCACTGAAATGCCTCTGAAGACCTGTCCACAGGATTGTATGGCCCCACTGGCTGATTGCTGCGGTACATTCCCATTCCTATTTTTCCCCCCAGGGCAGCCCCTTTGTGCAGAACGATGTGGGTGCCCCATGAAAGCTGCCAGTGCCACCTGCACCCAAAAATACTCCTGCTCTGAAGGAGAAAGTTCAGTCCCAGCAGCTCAGCTCTGCCTTGGGTAAGGTGAGCGATGTACAGGCACCGCCGGCTGTGAGCACTGCCACAAGAGAAACAGCTGTGACAGACCTTACGTTTTGATTTTCATTCCATTAATAAAAGCGATGCAATAGCAACTCTTTGATGCATCAGCACTTGCTCCTATTTGAATATTTTATTTTTTTTTGTAGTGGGACAGGTTGTTTTTAGAAAGCGGACTAACGCTCGTGCACACACAGCAACGCTGCACCCTTGGTGGCAAGGACTGAGCCTGGGAGCTGGGTTAGCATACTGGGGCAGACCCGAAAGTCTCAGTTTCACCATTTTGTGGAGAAGTGATTGGTTTCCATCAGCATGAAATTTCCCACGGTTACAGGACACTTCCCCGTACTCTGAAGGGCCAAGTTCTTTCTGAGGTGGTTGATTCACATGAGAGAAACGGGACTTATTTTTTAAAAGAAAAAAAAAATAGTTTTCCTCTTTTTAGGGAAAACTCAAAATCTTTCATATGTGCCATTAGGAAAGGCTTTCTGGGAACTGAGCGAATGAAAAGTTTTTTGTGTCTGATGGAAATAGTGGCAGTAGGGTGTGGGGGGAGTGGGCAGATGTGTTCTCTCTACATAGCACGTGTTGTCAATGTGTGGGAGAGCAAAGCCTCACGTTGGACCCATTTTACCGTGCTCCAGGAAAAGCTCAATGCCTGCTGTTGTGCCAAGCTGTAAGCTGAGGTTCCCTGCAGAGTGTGCAGGGAACCTCATTTTCATTTATTTATTTATTTTTTCCAGAGTGTTTCCCAAAGCAGCAGAAAGGGATCTGCCCTGCAACGAGCTTTATTCACTGCATTTGCCATCCACCCCCAGTTATTACCAGTTGCTGCTGCAGGGAGCAAAGGCAGGTATCCCCACTATACACAGCCCCAGCAGAGCTTATAATGACCACATCTCCTCCGGCAGAAGCCCTGAAGCATGTACAGGATGAGGGCCTGATGCTCACCAAGCACTGATGCTCACCATCAAGCGTGGGATGTTTTGGACTGCAAGCCCTGTCCTCTGCTTCAGCAGCACCCTGGAGTGGCTCCTCCTGCCCCCAAAGTGAGCTGCAGACTGACCTGGGGAGGCAAAAACACGGGGAATGTGGGGGGAGGAATGCCTCGGGGGCTGCGGCGGTGGCAGCAGTATACAGGAGTGGGGGAGCTGGCATAGGGAGTGGAAGGGATGGGAGGGATGACTCTTCTCCAGCACTTATATTTAGCTCCTCGTTAGTGACCCAGCTCAAAGGGCAGGATGCAACTCCAAGCCCAAGAATTTTTTTTTTTTTTTTTTTTTTTTTTTTGCAAACACCTACCTGAGAAGGATGCAAAGCTTAACTCCGCTACTATAAATATTCAGACAAAACAGATTTTCTAAAACAGTTATGGAAATGCTAAATTTGGTGGTTGTTTATCTGGGGGGTGGTCACATCTGCTTTGTTTTTTTTTCCCCTAAGGCAAAGCAGAAGCAATGTCAATGCTGACCACTGCTCATCCTATCCTTTCTGCTGCTGCACTTTGAAGAGCCCATCAATAATCCTACAGGCACCAGCTTTCCAGGGAGATGGCCCCACAGAAAAACAGGAATCCCTTATCGGATGGCAGGAAATTCTATTTTTACATGGAGTTCAGATTAAAAATAAAAAGGGAAGATATGCACAGGACTTGCGGGCTAAAATTAAGCCTTTATATTCTCCCCTGCTGCTCCTGCTGCTCTCCATATGGAGAAAGCAGCGATGTATGCCAAGAAGGAGGCTGCTGGTGCTGGCTGTGCTTGGTGGGTTTGGCCCTGCTGCAGTTATCAAAGCTTAGCAGCAGGCTTTATGAGTGTGGATTAATTAAAGCACCCTGGATCTCTGCTGCGGCCAAGCCACGTGCCCTGGGCAAGCAGAAAGAGTTTTTTTGCTCAGATTATTTACACGGTTCCTTGACATCTCTCCAGTCAGAGCGATTTGGTGTCTGACTGTTCCGTAAGCAGCCCTGTCTCATGCCCAGACCGAGTCTTTCTGTGACTGAACATTTCTGTGCTTTGGGATTTCTTCCAGGCCGTGCCAGGTTTACCAGCTCTGCAGGCATGGTGACACTGCTGCAGGTCTCGTAGGCATCATCGTCGGCAAGGGCGGCTCTGGTGGCACCTTGCTAATTCTGTTCGGAAGCAGCCAGCTCCCTTCAAGCTTCTCTGCATTGGCTCTGCAGAGCTGCACCATGTACCGAAGGTCTTTTTGCTTGGCTTGCTGAAAGCAATTAAAACATACCCAGCAAAGTCACCCTGCACAGGGTGCACATCTCCTCGTTGATCACGCTGATGGTTTTTTTATCTGCGTGTGGTTTATGCACATGTGTAATCTACCACCTGCCTGGGAAAGCCCCTTTCAAATGCAAATGGGAAGCAGGAAGGTTTCTGAGCTCAGCTGGGGGCTTTTCACACTACCAGCATTTCTGTGCGATGCTGTGACCCTGCTGAGGGCTGTAAACAGCAGAAAAGGATTCTCGCAGATATCCCCTGCTTGCTTTATCAGCACCCAGCCAGCAGCGTGCGTTCTGGGACTTGGAGCACAGCAGGTTACGTTGACACAGCCCAGAAAAGCAAGGAGCCACCAAATGTCAGAGAGAGGGATGCAAAAGGTGTTCGGCTAGGATAAATAACGTGTGCTACCCGGGTGTCTGGAAGCTCAGCAGGAGCGCCTGTGCTGAGCTCAGGGAGGTCGCAGCCTTGGCTCACCTGGTACCTGGCCATGCCGTGCCTCTGCACAACAACTCCTCTGATTTCTCCCTTCTTAGAGGGGAAAAAAGCAAAAGGTCTGAGTGTGAAGATGCAGAAGTGCTCTTCTGCAGCAAAACTTTGCTCCAAGTCTTTAGCTCACAGGCTCGTTCAAGGAAGGGAAGCCCAGAACAAACAAAACAGCTCAGGGCAGCCTGAGGTAGCCAAAAAAAACAGCAGCCAGAGGCCTAACTTGCCAGGTGAATGACGGTTTGGGAACAGAATTGTTTCACCTGTGCTGCTCTCCTCCTACTTACCACAATTACGGGAAGGTTTGAAAAGGGAGGAGGATGGTGTTTCTTTCTTTTTTTTCCTTCCCTCTGTGGGGAGCCAAGTTGTGCAGATGTATGAGTGTTAAGGTAAGATGGTTAACTGAGGGGGGAATGATGATGAGGAGAAGGTGTTTGGTGCTGTTTTTGGAAATACTTGACAGTCTCAGACTGGACTGGGCTGCTTGGCTTGTTGGTTGTGGTGCTTGCCCTGCTGTTGTTTCTAGAAGATAGCTCTTTATCGCTAGCAGGTGGTATGGCTGCCTCTGCTCATGCCTGGCCTTTTTAGTACCACTTTTTGAATTTTAGTGCCATGACACCATTTGTTTCACTTATCTTCTTGTGTGCTGAAGTGGGTATGCAGCAAGAGCTGCTGCCGCCTTTGCTAGCCTCTATGGGCAAGCCCGTGTGTGAATAACTGTGTGCTTCAGACACAGGTGAGAGTGTTTGTCTGAAAGCACAAAAAATGCCAGTCAGAGATCTCTGCTGCATTGTGCAAGCACTCTGCAAGTACTTCATGCTTTTGTTCCTTACTGTAAGATTGAGTGGTGAAACTTGATCTGAAGAAGTGATGCAAACCAATGTCTCTTAAAAAAAAAGCCCTGATCAGAAGGCTGTTGTTCCTCCTTGGGGGTGTAATCTATTTCAGTTTTCACACTTCAAAATTAACTTGTTTGTGTTTTAATATTTTTGATTTGCAAAATGGTTCCTGGATGCTTTGCCTGCTTGAAATCGCTTTCACAGCTGTCCAGGCTGCTCCTGTGTGTAGAGAAGTTGCAGGTTGTGCATGTGGCTGATTTCTGCCTCTGCTTTTCTGAGGGACAAGTTATGGGCTGGACGACAAACAGCATTTTGAAAAAAAGGGGAAAAAAGGCACTTTTACTAAAACCTAATGCGTGAACCTGCTAACTGGGGGGGGGGGGGGGGGTGTCACTTATTAGTCCTTAATGTTGAATAAAATGCGTGTAATGACTTTTTATTTTCTTTGAAAAAGAGATATTTGTGAATACATTTATCCAGAGGTGCTTGTGAGCATGTTGGAGTTGGATGACCTTTAAGGTCTCTTCCAACCCAAACCCTTCTCTGATAAAACCTTTGGGCTGGGATAGGGGCAGGGACTGAGTTCTCCAGCAGAAGTCCCTCAGGCAGGCCAGCACTTAGAAGGAAGGGTCCAGTAGCAACATGTTCCTCTCTGATGTAGCCTGTTAGGCACAGAACTGGTGTGGGACTTGTGGCAGCGTAAAAATACAGCACATGAGAGGAGAGGGATCGGGAAAGGACTGGCAGTGTGTGCAGAAGTCACCCCGTCATCCCTAAGCAGTGGTGGATGTGAGCCATGCATCTCACCTGTTTCCCAAGTGGATGTGCTTGGTTTTTGTTTTTGGAGTTGGTCTCTGTTTTGTATTCAGCAGAACAGCCTATTATGCAACACGACGTGTTTGGGGGAGGCAAAATAAACTGTATCTGACTGCCCTTCCTTTTACGAGAAGGTTGAGAGAGTCAATTTTTATTAAAAAAACAACAGAACATAAAAAGCTATTACCATCCAAAACAAACCAGGAAACTCTTATCAGCTCGCCAGGAAGGTCTGTTGCTTTGTGGAAGTGTTACTGGACAGTCACTGCTACGTTCATCGGTTGTTTGCAAAATAATTTATTGTTTTCAGATGGGTGTCAAATCTTCCATGCAAAGGAGGGAAGAGGGCCTAAAGCTGCAAAGGGTGGTCGTAGGAGAAGAGGGCTGAGGGGAAATACCATGGAACAGGATTTGGATTATCTCTCTACATATTTTTACAACGATAAGAATTTCATTGTATTCTGTTGTAAGTTATGATCCTGTTTTTGTTCTGTGTTCAGATCAGGAAACAACAAACCTATGTCTTAAAAATAATAAAAATACAAATAAAGCTTAATCTTCAGTGATGTTGTCATTCAGCAGCAGTAACCACGGGATTCAGGATGATATGTGATTTCTAAATCACTACCCTATAAAATGCCATGTGCTTTTATTCCCAATGTGTGCATGTGTCTCTGTGAGTAAAGCTATCCAACTCTTACAACCTGTCAGAGGGGCTTGGTAATGTCCAAAGGGCGTTTGTTTTAAAACTGTGTTCCTCTGCTGTGTTTTGGATTAAAAAATACATGGTCTGCAGTAAAATGTACCTGATAACTCAGTGTGAGCGCTTTACTGAATAGGTCTGGAGCTTGCAGTACAGATCTGCCAGGTGTTTGTGTTGACCAGGGCTGCCTCCTTGTCCACTGATTGCTTTTTTCTTCTCTAGCATATCCTTCTGAGTATCTGTGGGTTGCTGTCCCGTAGCCGTGACCTTACAGCAGTGGAGCTACCTGGCATGTGGTCAGCTGCACGGGGCATGCACGATGAGAAGGCAGCGTGGTGCTCTTTCTGCGGTACCGTGCTTGTAGCACTGCCTGCTGACTGAGGTGTTCATTTGCTTACCTTTAATTTGTGCTGGCAAATCCCCTTTGATGAAAAAATAAAAATCTGTCTGGAAATCTGATCTTCTGGATGACAGAGGGGTTGGGGTGGAAGAAAATTTCAGACAGATGCTCTGAACTACCTGCCTCACTCCTCCTCCTCTCCCGTCACTGCCCTCACTGGTGCAGCAGCAGCCGGTCCTCAGACCAGGGGAGTGAACAGCTTGCTATGGGCATTTAGCAGTAGGGCTGGTTCAGCCTCAGCGCAGGTAGTGGTGGCACACTTGGGAATACAGATATGCTTATGGGCTTCTGGTTCAAATGCCCTTCTGAAAAACATATTTATATACAAATACGATTTTATTCCCCTCACTTGTAAAATTATAGCCTTAAAGCAATAAAAATAACCTTATTTTTAAAATAATAGCTTCTGTGTAAAGAGGTGAGGATACTCGTGTTCAGTGCTTCTGGAAAATGGGGTGATTTCATGGTCTCTTCAAGTCTTTGGTCAAGCCTAGTTGGAGTACTGATATGAGGTAGGGTGTAACAGTTGCAGTGGTGTGTGAATCCACTATTTCCTCGTTGTGTGCACTGATCTCTCTAACAGAGCATCTGAAGAAATTCCTCTGAGACTGTGAACAGTCAGTGATCTTTTTCTTCTCCCTGGACTGAATTCAGGATTCTCACAGGGACTTCTGTAGGAAGTAAATAGCTGATCTCTGTGGCTCTGAGTCCCTCTTCCTCTCCTTGTACCTCCGTGCCTTTCTCATTTTCCACTGGCAAATGTCAAGAGTCTTGGATATGTAGTTGCATTTCTTATTTTTGGCTGGGTGAGGGTTAGATGCTCTGAGAACAGGCCCAACCAACACTGGAGATGGAAGCTAGGTCTGAGCATCCTCCTCCCCCAGGGGGGCAAGGTTTGCCCTGTGTTGCCCTGACCCCAGCAGCCTCCCCACCTGAGTCACAGCTCTGATACCTGCTGCAGCAAGGCGCGAGTGACCTGGGGATGAGAGCGTGGATGCCTGCACGTGCCTTGGGCCGTGGCCAGTGGCCCGTGGGGCCTGGGAGGTGGGTGGGGAGCGTTGCCTCAGCTTCTGTTCCCAGCCGTCCTCCTGGAAGGAAGCAGTGAGAGGCCGTTGGTCTGCCTTTCTCTGTGAAATTAGCGGGGCAGGCTCTCTAAAGGAGGCTGTTAGAAATATTTGTTGCCTTAGATTATCCCTAACAGGGCTGGGGTGGAGTTTGCCAGGAAGGACAACGTGTCCTCGTTTGTCACGTTAGCAGTTTATAATCTCCTGCTCTGCGTGGCTTCTCTCGCCCATGGAGGAGATGCCCGTGCTTCCTGCGTGGTGGGGAACAGCCAGCAGTTTCAGGGTTACACCAACCCCTCCTGGAAGCATGAGCAGCCTTCACAGAGCTCTGCTTCCACCAGCCTGCACACACACTGCACCCTGGCTGACTTCCAGCATCTTTCTTTCCTCCTACCACCTCATCCCACCTCCAGGTTGCTGCGGCTCCCTTCATGCCTTTGGCAGCGTTTCCCGAAGGCTGGGGTAGAAACAGCTCCCGCTGTGTTGGTTTTGGGGTCCTGCCAGGGGGTGGCTTTTTCTGAGGGACAAGGGGACAATGCTCCATCAATTCTGCCTGTTTCAGAGAGTCTTTTTTTTTTTTTTTTTTTCCCCTGCAAAGGGTGGATAGGAGGCTGTACTTCCCTACTTCCCTTGTGGGAGGAGAAGGGCAGAGTGGCCTGCTAAGAGGAATTGCTATGAGCAACCACAAACAAAGCCTGGAACTACTCCTCTCAGGTTCTCCCAAGAGCTTTCAAATTCTGACCCAGGGCAGGGAAACGCTGCCAAGATTGTGATGATATGGTGCTTGGGCCGAGGTGTGTAAATGATGAAGGGGGAGGGAAAAGCCTAGGCTTTGTTAATCCATAGGCAGCATGTGGGCTGTCCTCTGCTCTGTCCTGCTCTAGTGCTGTCTGAGGCCTGAACAAGCATCCTCCCCAGCATCCTCTCACAGACACAGGGAGCTCAGCTTGTAGGACTGAGAAAGTGCTGGAGGTGAAGGACTGGAGCGATTGAACCAGCAGAGCTTAAAGGCAAGCACTGCTGCCAAACCTCACTGCCTCATCAGCTGCTGTTCCTGCAAGGCCTTTTCTGAGAGAATACTGTAAATGTTACACAGGCAGCTGCAGGCTTTTTTTATGGTTACTGAGACTGTCAAAGGCTGAAGGACTGTGGTCCTGGATGCTTACAAGACACTGAAGTACTTTTGTTGTATAGCGTTCCCAGATGGCTACAGTTGGCGAGGCATCCATGGCTTTGTCAAGGAATGGTTACCAGTTATGGCATGTGCCACCTGCCACAGGCCTTGGCTGAGGCATGTTGCAACCCAGGGAAAGAAGTAGGTCTTTGTGTACCATCAGTATTTGATCAGTAGGGCAGTATTTGATCCCTGGGAAGTATGCAGCCACTTTTATGGTGTAACTTGAGCTGTGGTTTCTTGGGAGACAGGATGGCCATCAGCCTCCTCTTCCCATTTGGCAGGATGAGCCAGGGAAATTTTGAAGATAATTGAATGTGAATGCTGATGCTTATTTACCTGATGCAACTAGCTGTTTTCCCATTTAAAACTCTATCAATACATACAGTGTTTGTGCTCCTGACCAGTGCAGGGAGCAGTGGAATGGGTGTGCCACGGTGAATGTGAGCCATGCCTGCTGGGGCTTTCTTCCACGTGGGCAGAGATGAATTGTTTCAAATTATGTTCATCCCTCCTTAAATACTGGCTTTGATACTTTGTCTGCACTGCCTGAGGGATTTGGAAAGCTACCCAGTGATTGACTTGCCTGCACTAGCTTTGAACTTATTAGTAGGTCAAGTTTCTAAACTGAGCCTTGTTCTCTGCCCAGTCTGTATAAGGAGAATAGAAACAGAAAGGTCTCTACACACAACTAAGGGAAAAAAGATGCTACGTTGTGAAAAATCCACAATAGTAACATGGATGTTATCGAGCTGTTCCTCTCCTCAGTGCTGTTCTCCACAAGTATCTCCAAGCACACACCTCTCAAGCTTCGAAGGATGTGAGGTCTTACAAGCTTCAGAAGAGGTTAAATAGTTAATTGTGTCCCTTGATCTGTGTAAATATGGAGTCACCTAAACCCTCCTCCCACAGCTGCCCCCACAGTAAGAGAAACACTGTAATAATAACATAGGAGAAAGTTATCAATGAGGTGCAATCAATTAGATGAATTTTAGAGAAGTTTTTCCCCAGTTCGCACTGGGCGTTGTTGGAACATTGTCAATCTACGTAAGACCAAATCGTCTGTAACTCCGTGTTCCCCAGCCAAAGGCTGTTATCATATGGACAAAACATTAAGGAACAGTGAGAGCAAGTTAAAGAACAGTTTCCAGATTTAAATCTGAATTTCATTGTTGTATGAAGTTTACATCAGAAGTTAAGATGGAAAAACTGATTCTAACCTTTTATGTTGGATTGCAAATCCCTCTGAACTCCAGCATGCTGGCCAAATTCCAGCTCACAGAGGTAATTGCCTCTTGTTAAGACTACATGCCTCCTTGAAGCTTTATTCAGTGAATGCAGTGTAATTACTACTCTTCTCCTCATATATATGGTTGCATAGTGCTGTTGAGCCAAACTGTCTGTCCAGTCCCACCCTGGAGATCTTCATTTTAATGAAGCCTAGATCATGTACGTTCAGATTTTTTTTTCTCTGAATTCTTCCCAGAAAGGAACAGAAAGAGGGAAGACCCAGTATGCTTCCTATTGAGAGAAAGAAGGGGTTTGTTCTTCTGACCATGTGAAAGTTCTGCCTGAGGACAGGTGGAGGGGGTATGAGAGGATCAGAAGAGTGACACTGGTGTGTTCACATGATACAATCCCCTACCCACAGCCATAAGCAAGTGCGTAGGTTCCTCTGTACAACTTCCTGGGGAAACCTTGTTTAGTGATTGAGAAACGCTCCTAGAAAAAGGAAGCACTGCTGGGCACATGCAATCACTTTCAAGAGCGTGGTTCTGGCAAGAACCCTTCCCAAGGCTGCACGAACAGCCTGGAGTCCTGGTGCTCTTAGGAAATCATTATCTTTCCCACATGTGAACAGTGTGGGTTACCCTAATAGTCATCATTCCAAATATGAGAAAGGGGGTGGGGAGTGATGGCAGCTGCAGCTGCTGTCTGTGGAGATGGGCACAGAAAAATGTGCACCTATTCATGGCCATGCTTCTTTATTATTATTATTATTATTATTTTTTGTATAGAGAATCTCAGGATGCTTGAGTTACCTTTTATTTCCTAAAGCGCTTAATAGGATTGAAATATTTTGTATAAATTTGTGTGAGTATGGTGGACTATATGTAAATGGCATCTCAGGAAACAGCATCTCAAGTTGCTGTCCTGCTCCCTCCACTTTTGAGATGTCTTGTGGATTGCTGCTGAACCATAAAGCAATCATGTGAAGTAACTGTCTCTGTCACTGAAATGCTTTTGGTTTTGTCCTCTGAGATGACCAGGGAAGTTCCACTCTGACAATGCCAAGTGGCTTTTGAACAAGTGCTGAACGAAACCCCCCTGCCCCAGTGCTGTGGTCTTGTTTCGTGCACTTGACCTGAGCTGTTGGCGTTCTAGTGTTAGCTGATGTGCACACAGTGGTTGAACTGGGGCTACTGGGTAGGTGAACTGGATTGAGAAGATAGTCTGCTGATTTCTCTCTAAACCTTTGTTTGTTGCTTTTTGCTCTCCACCCTACGATTTCCTCCCTCTCATCCTGTGCAAATGCTGAATGGAAACTCTGCTCACACCCTCTTTTTCCAAGTGCTTTCCCAGGACCATTCCAACTGCTCTCACTCACTCGGTGCATCCCCCTGTCCTTTTCTGGGGATAATGACCACCACAACAAACATGTAAAGAATAAGTGGGGAAGACAGAAGTAAAATTAAAACTAGCAAGATTTAAGACCAGGGTTTTTTTTTTGTGCGCGTGTGTTCATTCTAGATCTTGATGTATCTGTAGTATTTTCATCATCTGTGACTGGCAGGAGGAAACTTTCAACGCATTCCTTTTCCTACTGAAGTACTTGTTCAGATATTACTTCCACCTTTTGTTGAACAAGGTGAATCTTGGGTATAGTTCGACTAGCTACAGCAAGTATAACACATGCTTGTGAGCAGACTGCCAGAAAAGGAGATGTCTGCAGATGCTAACCAAGCATTCAGCAGTGCACGCAAGTCCAGCAGGGCAAATCTGTACATGCAAGTTTGGGAATGTGCTAAACTCATTTTTGTTGCACGCAGAAATCAATTTTGTCTTTTCAGCTGTATTTAATCTTGTTATGTAAAGAAATAGACAGATCTGGCCTTTCTTTTTAATAATGTTTTAGGATTAGGGTACAAAAATGGTTAATGTATTAATTTTTAAGACAAGTGATAAATGTAATGCAGTAAGCACATCCTACATACACAATATATTTCTCTATATAATATGAACACAGATATAAAATAAGTTATACTTGTATTGTTTTTTCCATCACAGTAGGAGCTCAGCTTATATAAAGTGACAACAGGAATTGGAACAAAATGCTGCTTTAAAGCAACAACAAAAACCAGAAGTGTCTGTGCATGGGCGTGTGAAACAAAATAGGAAATCTAGGTATTTCTGCCAAAATGGGGTCTTGAAAGGAGAAATTTTATAGCGCATTAAAGAGACGGGGAAGGTCTCTTGGCTCAGGGTAGAGGTTCTGAAGGGGATAAAGTGTTACTGTGTGGTGAAGAGGACGGTATATGAAGGCTGTTGACATTTAGGTTACATTTGTGAGGGCACAGGTAGTGAAGCATGCTCTGCCCACTGTGTTCTCTGCTCTCATGATGGACCATCTACCCGACAGTGTCGTGTTCTGTGTTCTTGTCTTTACAATAAGAATGGGACCTAGGAGCTTTCACTGCACTCAATGAGTAAACATCACTTCACAGGAATGATGAACACCACCGTTGTTCAAAGGCTTTTGAAGGAGAAGACACTATCCACTTGTGAAACAATCAGTGAACCTGGGGGTAGAGTCCTGGGTTTCTCCCCTTCTAGCCCACCTGATGTCTGACTCTAGTACATTCTCCTTCTGTTTCACTCAGGGTGGTTGTTCTCTCGGCCATACTTTGAAAATAAACCACCACCAGGGAATGGATGAGAGGTACAGGTGCTTGGAATTCCTAGTGCGTGTCCCATAGTAAATAATGAAGAACTCAAGATGTCCAATTGAGAGCCATTTCAGATTGCTTTATTTTTTTAAGGACAGGGAAACGCTTGTAGAACTTGTATCTGACAGTGAACCGGATTCCTAAAATTCTTAACCCAGGGATTCAGAATTTGGAATTTCTTACTAATTAGGAGGTACTCTTTAGTTTGGCCAACAGCTTGGAGACCTTTTTGTGGTTTCTTCTTTGCTATCAAGGATCTGTCTCAAGTTTGCAAGACCAATAAACAGCACAATGTGCAGTCAAAGCTTAGAAGTGACACTGGTGGTTAGCAGATTTCTATTAGTGCCAATTCCACTCTCAAAAGATACAGCCCACTTGAGGTTTTCCTTCTATCCTGCTTACCAGGTTATCCAAGTCTCAGTGTCCTTTCTTCACCTTCATGTTTACAGACTACACATTAGAAAGCGGGGACATTACACTGGAAGAGTGAATTGCATATCATCATGAAGAATGATTGGACTTTTTTGTTCTGCTTTAGTTTTTTTCTTCATACAGCAAAATAGGTATAAATTGAAAGGTGACCTCACATCTAAAGGTATAATTTAAGTAAACATGTTTTTCTAGATCTTTCTCCCCTCCTTTTCCCTCTCCCTTGCAACCTTCCTTTCATTCTGTTATTTTCCTTTTGGATGGAGGGAGGAGATGGGAAGGTAGCTCATTTGGCAGCTCATGACCCTCCAACTTGACTTTAATGAGATGATTTGCCAAGGCAAACTCCTCATCATCCAGCATGCCATCTTTGTCAATGTCAGCCAGTTTCCATATCTTTCCCAGCACTGTGTTGGGCAGCTTAGACCTTACCATCTCCTTCTTGGCATTGGCACCAGTTATTTTACCATCAACAGGTGAGAGCGTATAGAAGATCTCATCATACATGGGCTTGTCCCTGGCCACTACCCACTCAGCATCATCAATCCCTTCGCCAGCGCCTTCGCCGTAGCCATGGCCAAATGGACCATGTAGCGTGCCCTCGAAGGCTCCTCCCTTCACCATCTGGGTAGGTCGCTGTGACTCCTCCTGGCGTACAAGCACCATGAGCTGGGCGATGTCGTTAGCCAGCATGTCCTCCACAGTCTCCAGCAGCTTGCTCTTCAGAGGCTGGAACTTGCTAAAATCTTGGGCCTGCAACTGATCCTTGAAGTGGGACAGGGGAGCAAGAGGTGAGTGACATGGTTGTGCACAAGGCAGTCACAGCACAGAGCGGGCTCTCTGGCTCAAAAGACCTACTGCAGAGGAGTGGGGAGCACTCTGACTGCCCTGCTCCTCAGCATGTGATAGGGTTTCCCTGGCTGGCCTTGCTCTTACATACTCTTTAAGTCCTGCACAGAATAATCTCCCCTGCTTGCAAAGTGGGGCTGACATGGCACAGAGAAGGGCAGTGACTTACTCCAAGACCTGGATGATGGCCATATGCAAGTAAGACTTCCTTTCCAGGCCATGTGCAAGTGTTCTTTTTGGGACCTAATTGCTCAGAGCAAGCTGGTTGTGCAGCTCTTGCTTCGTCTTCTAGCTGGTGCTCTGCTTTCAACCCTCCCCCCCCGCTCTGGTAAAGAAGTGCCACTTCGGCAATAAACTATTTTACAGGTAAATCCATTGTTACCATGCAGTGCATCTTTCAGATGTCATAAAGACAGTAGGACTTCACAGAATAACTCAATTTTTGTGGGTTTTCACAGCTAAGCAAAAGTGGTTTGAGCAGGGACTGCGGAAAACTCTCTTCTAAGAGCTGTAAAACAATCTACAACTTCATTCTTCACCCTGTCCATTAAATCCAGTCTGTTCACTCCTAATGGAGTGGTGTAATTTTTTTTTAAAAATAAACACATTTTAACAAGCAGTGAGTGGGATCTTCTATTGGGTACACTCTACAGACCTCATTCTAAAGAACTTAGGTGAAATATATTTTTATTAAAAAGATGAGCAGCTGCTGTGTTTTCCATAAGGAGCTTATAATGACTTCAACAACCAGTAACTGCGAAGAGGTTTCTGCTTGGACTGAAGCCACACAGCAATGCAGCCTTGCCCAGCATTGTTCAAGTATACAATATAAGGCCCCGATCCAAGGTCCTTTAAAGTCTTTGACTTGTAAGAACACTGAATCAGGCCTCAGCTTTGCAGCTCAGAAAAACTGCTTCTCTGCTTAAAATGGATAGGGAGCTTTGTTTTCACTGCTTCATCCCCAAGTCTTTCTAGAAATGGAGTGAAGTAGAGGACAAAAAGTTAGAGCTCCTGAGGAGACACATGTATATAGGCTTCTGGGAAAATATATCTTTTTATTTAATATAGATTAGCAGTAGTCTTAGGTCTAGAAAATCTGAAAATGGAGCCTGGAAGTGAAAATAAAGAAAAAGAGGAAATCATTTGTTGTGAAGTGCAAAGACTTAAGAAATGAAGGCAGCTGTAGCTTCATATGAGATCTATGTGCAAAAAATATTTATGCCTAAACATGGTCTGCACACAGTTCAAGGCTCATTCCAGGATTGCAACAGGCCTTACACACAGGCAATGATAACAAAGGTCTGTATTGTGGCTTCTGTCATATTCCCTGCAGTTACTCCAATACTTTTTCCTTGTATGTTTGGTGTTCTGGACAAGATGCCACCACTTACCTGCATCTTTCTCAGATTAGGGAAGTCTCCGGGTGAGATCTGATGTTCGCGTTCAATGCGGGCATAAATCTCTCCCAAGTTGTTAACAAGCTCTTTCTTTTTATTGTCTTTCCCGAACACGGAGGGCATTTCCTTCTTTAGAGAGCTGATGATGTAGGCATGGACCTGAAGGGCATTAAATGATATGGAATGAAAAAGACAAGTGCTAAAGAACACATCATGGTTTTCCCAACAGACAGTACCTGTGTGTAGGAGTCAACCCATCTTGTCCCATCCTGAGGAGCAAGCTTAGCTCCTCAGCTTGCCTGTATCTGCTGATTACCACTCTAGTGCTAAGTGTTGCTCAGCTGTGTCCAAACATACAGGTTCTAGAACTCCAGACTTTGTTTAATGTAGGAATGAGCCTTTGACTTGCAAGACACTATGCTATTGAGTACTGTGGTGATCTGTACGGGAAATGTACAGAGCCAGCACAACCATTTTCACAAAATCCAGTTTATATTATACTTCCTGTTGGCACTATTGATTCTGGAAGGCAGAATCTATTCTAGTATCCCCAGCAGAAGTGACTGATGGCAGTGAATTTTATATGAAATATTCTGACACATCTTTATTTGGGGGGGGAAGGGGATGATGTAGAAAGCTTTTTCTCTTTCACAGAAAACTTTCAGGCATCTTTCAGTCTGTCTTTCTCAATTTATATGGGTCTGCTCCCTGTGCTCTGGAGAGTTTCATTCAGCTCATTCTAAATAATCAGAAATGGAATTTCTGACACTACCCTTGATATATATTTATTTTGTGCTCATGGCAGGCTTATCTGTCATTCGTGTCACTCTCCATGTCCTCTGCATCCATCTAGGTTTCTCTCTTTAAGGCAAAAGACTTCCAGACTCTTACTTCCATTGGTGTGTGATTCTGACACACGGAATTGGTTTTAATTCTCAAGTTGCTAGCACAGTGCAGCTGCTTTCTACATCCCCTCAAGTGCTACCTTCTTTGATCTGTGAGCAGCTCTTCACTCAGGCCTGTTACAACTGATGCACCACGCAAAGGAGGAACATTCTTCCTTGAAGTGCATGGGACAAACACAGTAGGCCTCTGAGTGAAGTAAGAAGGGGAAGAAGAGAAGTAGGATCCACCAGCTATGCAAGCTAGACCAGCCAAAACCACTCTCCCATACTCTGCATACTGCAGATGGCCCAAAATGAGTGCCTGGGCTCTCCTGTGCCAATACCCACCTTGGCCAGCCGTGCCCGCTTGATGAGGTCATTCAGCTTCCTTAGGGCTGCATTGCGGGGAAGGCTCTGGATATCCCTGAACAGGTCCTGCTCCTCTGCTTCAAACAACTTTCGGTTGTCAGGGATGAGCAACGGATGGGACCAGAAGGAGCCAATGTAGACCCTGATGACCTCAGGAGTGTTGACAATCTTTCCCAGGGACCACATAAGGGCACCATACACCCTCATCAACTGCTGGGTCTCTATTTGGTCAGCTTTGTTGAGAACAACTCTCATCTTGTCCTCATGGTTCTTCAGGGCCTTGATGACCTCAGAGAATTCATCTGAGATGTCCAGCTTGTGCGCATCAAAAAGAAGAATGATGCGGTCAACCCGCTCCGCAAACCACTCCAGGACAGCAGCAAAGTCGTAACCTACAAGGGATGGAGGAAGAGCAGAGATACACATGCACAGGTGTAGAGAAGGCTGGTGGTCATACCTGAATCATGCCGTCTGAGGGTAAGCTTGCAAAGAGAAACCTTTCCCCTGGCAGCTCGAGTAACTTGATAAAGTGAACAAGAAACCTCATTCTTTGCCCCAAAGAGGGTAGAGAGGGCAGTGCTCTTCATGCTGAAACATCTAAGACTTGCATAATTAAGGATGGTTCTCATCTTCTCCAGATTAAGAGATCACCCAGGAAGTCCTGAACTCATGTTACAAATGCCTCGTTCAAACATACATCTTAAGCAAACTGCTATGTTCAAACAGCTACTGCAGAAGTCTTGCATGTAACAAGACAGGGATGTCTAATTTCTGAATTACTGGCCATCAGCAAAGCCTACAAATGCAGTAGAAAGCTAGATCATTAGTATTTGCACCCAGACTGGTTTGAGATTTGTATCTCTACTGCTTAATAACGCTCAGGTCTAGTCTAGTTGTGTGAGACTGTCCCATGCAATTCAAAGCCCAGGATGCAAATAACCTGCCATAGCTGAGTAATCATCCTTTCACATCTGCACGAAGGAAAATGATTTGTTTGCTTTGCTAAGTACTTGCTACTTAGGCAGTATTGCCATGAACAGCAGAAGTGGACTCAAACTATTAACACTAGTTTCAAATTTCACACACTTCAGAACTAAGGATAAAGGCATGATAAATAATGTGTGTATGTTTTAAAAATGACAGCAACAAAATACCCTCCCCCCCCCCCAGCTCTGTGGTGTTTCTTCATCTTTTTAAAGCCTCAACGAGAGACTGGTGCTCCCTGTCTGCTCTGTAAGGCTCTCCTGTGCTGTGCAAGATTTAGGGTTAGCTGTGTTGCCAGAGTGCTGCACTCTGTTAAGAGAACTGTCCTCATTAAAACACCTTTACCAGTACTGCTATGCAACACAGCTTTTTTCCTGGTGGGCAGGAATAATCAGGACAGAGCACGTGCTATTTGCGTTCAAATCCTTGAACATACTTTTTTAGTCTTAGCTTTCATGAATAAATACATAAGAACTAATTCACTGCCTTCCTCCTCCTTCCCCCCCCCCCCCCCCTTCTATCCTCTCATCTTTCCTAGAGCACAAGTAATGCATCCTACTCTTTCGATGAGGGCTACAGAAGGGAGGACTGCAGAGCTCTGATCTTGATTTTAGCCACTGGCCTTTTCCATCTTGTGACTTGAAGCAAATTAGGGCGAAGCCCTGGCTCTGAAGTCACAAGCAAAGCCCGTGTGAACCTTTCTCTTCAGATACATGAATTCACGTTAGCTGTTTGCACTAAGAACTTATTTACAACTGAAAATACTATTACTAGGCTGTGTTTTGTCTCAGCTGGTTATAGTTTGCTCATAACAAACAAGAAAAGGGGTTGAGAGGAGACAAATGCGCTCTGGAATTTAAACAGCTTGCCCTGCTTTCTTCCATGGGATCTACAGAAATCAGAGAGCAGGAGGCCGCTGGTCTGTCACTCCATTAATAGGCGGAGGTGTCTTTTCCAGCAGCAACAATTGATAGTGGTCCCTAGCTCTTCACTCACCTCACATTTGATGCTGAGAGCTTCAGAGAATTCAGCTAGTATTACCTTTAAGAGAGACCTGCTCAACAGTCAATAAACTATATTTATGTGACTTGTCCAGTCCATGCATCTGACCTCACACATTCTCATAAATCAGACCTTATTATACATCAATACCAATACCTTATCTCACTTGGACTTGGTTCATGCTCTACGTTCTCCCTCTGAGGAGATCAATGGCTTTGCAATGGGGGGAAAAAAACCCTAACTTTGCTAAATGCTGGATGCACATCTATACCTAATGGTCAGTTTGGCTTGGGCTGTGCTGGAAATCAGAGGCAGGATAGCTTATTCTGCATATGCAGTCATACAGCTTGCCCTTTCACCATGGAAACAATTAGTGTGACTTTGTTCAGAGAAGTTTGTGCATTTAATCTTATGAAGTCTCCTTGACTGGGATGCTTTTTGTCAAGCTGGCATGTGTTTGAATTGCACCATGACTGCTTTTTCTAGTCTTTCCTTGAAAGATCAAAGGAGAAACTGAGTCATACTCTCTAGGGCACCCAGTAATGTTACAGCGATGTCCTGTCTCAGATCAACAGGGACGGTTTCCCTCCAGTAACAACTGCTGCTAGGCTCTTCAGGGTGTTTAGTAGGGTCTAGGATGAGTTGGGGAAGGTGTCTGCATCTGACACTCAGTACAGCTTTCAGTGTTTTAGTAAAAGTCATTTGAAAAGAGGAAAGAAAACGTGGCATTGTATTTTTTTGGTATTAGCTGAGGACTTGGGAGGCTGAGGTCTGCCCATTGATCTGCCTGGTTCTTGGATTTGTCTAAAAGGATCTTTAGGTGCTTAGCTCCACTGATCTGTTGATCTTAAGATGTGTCAAGCCAAGATCTGCAGCAGCACTTCAGGCATCTGCTCTCTGAGTCTCTATTTCCTATTCACAGACAAAAATGTTGCTCTACCCAAGAGGAAAAGGGAATTAGTATCTGCTGGGATCTTTGTATGTATGTTCCTAGCTGCTACAGTAATGTACAATGAGGCTAGAATGTCCTTCTAGACTTCATCAAAGGTCTAGACTGATAGGCAGAGCATCTTTCTTTCCCAGCTTCTTTGTGTGTTCAGAGATAATCTACTGACAGCTGTCCTGCACATCTCTATAAAGAGAGAACAAAGCCCTAAGAAGTAGCATATGTTGATGTTTCAGAGCAGTCACAACAGCATGGGCTGACTTACATCCTGTGCTGGGACAGAAGCCTGATCCACACACACTCTTTGTATGTGTCCCACTTTTGGCATTTATGGGAATGTGTGAGGCCTCTCCTCTTGGTGCTAAGCAAGAAACTTCTCTCTCTGTGTGCAACTCTGTGAAGTGCTAATCATACCCGCACTTTTCTGTATGGAGGTACTTGCCAGGAAAACTAAGGTGTACGTATTTGTCTTTAAATGACAGAATTATTTAGAGATTGAAAAGAAGAGAAAAACTGCGAGTGTACTTTTCCTTTACATATAGTCTGACAAGTGGAAAGGGCAGGCGGGACAGACCTCTGTTTACAACAATCTACTTGGTTGGAGTCAACTCTCAGAGCTCTGTGATGGTATTTTCCCACACAGACAGTTGCTTAGGGAATTCCCACATGGGAAATTTGTAGGGTTGACTTTCTAGTTTTGCTTTTAGCATATAAAAGAGTAGATCTGGAGCAGAGAAGCATTTGGATAGCCAGAGACGCAGTATGAAACTCTAGAGGGAAGCAAGCTATTAGTGAAGATATTTAAAAATAAGGTTAAACTAATATTTTAATGTTTAGTTCAGAGGACTTTTCTATAGCATAAAGAACTCAGGATGTGTTGCCTGGCTGAAGCCAGAGCTGGAACACCTGAAATGCAAGGCTTGTTCTGTAACTAAATTTAAGCATTATAGCCTCACTTCATATTATTTAGCCCAATTTTTATTTCACAGATGCATAGGGCCCGACTCTATATTCTTCTGGCAGTTCATTTCAGTGTGAGATTAGACCAAGAACTCATCTTGACCTACTGTCAAATTAGGAGTTTTCTGTCCAGAGCGTCCCTCCTGATTCGGAAAGTTGAATTAATAACTCTCCGGATGTGTTATGTTTTTTTATGCCCCATCTCAGTGTTGTAGAGCGTTGCTAAGGCCTCTCACAAAGGCAGCCAGATTTGGCAGTGTGTCACTGATGGGCGAAGCTATCCACATACCATAGCAATTTACTGTGAAGTTAAATGGCATTTGGGAAGCCAATTGCTTGCCAAAGTTGCATAAATGCAAAAGAATTATTACAGGGATGGTCACACTTCTACTTCTGTTGAAAAACATACCTATTTAAACATGCTTTACTATCGCTGATGTGGATTATTTCACAACCTCCAGAGAAGGCTGTGAAAGAAGAACACGTAAGAACATGAACAGAAAATGAATCCCACCTATACAATGCTAGAAGAAATGGGCAAGATGAACATACCATTTCCCTCTATCAGATATTCTTTCAGGGGGGAAGATTTGATTCTGGCAGCATGAAAAGGATTCAACAGATTTAACACAAAGCTGAGAAGTCAGATGACTGTCAGTAGATTCATCCTGTAGAAGAAACGATTTTCTTGCAGACACCCTGACACCTAGACACTGCAAGGCAGACTGTGGCTTTATGAATACTTGTCTGTGCACTGCTGCAATACCTGGCAGCAAGTATTTAACTAAGATACAGCAGGATTATGCAATTACTTTTCTGTCAACTCAAAGAATGACACAGTCTTTACGTTAACTCTGAAGACAAATGATACCAGACCCAGCATAAAACCTACCTGGCTGTAACATTTTAAAGCCATTTAAACCAGCAATGAGCGTGTATGTAGTAGTTGAGCATTGCTTTTGTATGATAGTAAGCATGCTACCGAATTTCCTGTCTCATGGAACTATGGGCACCAACGCTGTGCTGGAGGTCAGGTGGGATGGAACAAGGAAAGTAAGATGAAGAAATGTTGAAAAACACAAAGCTGCCTTTTTATTATTTTTATTTTTGTGGCAGGTACCTGTCAGCCTGCTGTCACTGGTGTTTTAAACTGTGCCACTGCTTTTAGCAATTTACCTCCTTCTGTTGAGTTTAGTCACTGGGAGCTCCCTTCGCACTATCCATCTAAATATGGTGTGTTCCAGAGACTGAAAGCCCCTTAGATCACAGCCCTCAAGAGGGAAGAGTTTTAATACAGTTTCCATCTGTCCCTATCTGACAACTGATAGATTGGCATTGCGCCTCAGGTGTCTGAGGGCAACATCATAAGAAGACAAGGTAGTTAGCTGGAAGAACAAATACTGACTACCTAGAGAAGGAGCAGCTCTCAGATATGAAATTTAAAACCTATTCCAGGGAGCTAATTACTTGGTTTGTGTTTTTAAATTGCAAATATGAGTTTGGAGGCCAGGTCTAGCTGGTAACTGTGATGTCCTGCTGGAAAGCACTTCAGAGAAAAGACTCTGTCCAGGCTGAACAAGCAGGCAGTCAGTGCTGGAAAAGGAGAATGTACCAAGAGGGGCAGGTGCCACCTGATTGTGATAGATATCTGTAAGCAAAGAAACAATAAGACAATGTGATGGTCAGAGGGAGGAAATAAAGGGAGGAAAGGAGGAGGAAGTGCTACACGAAGTGAGTGGGACACACAAAGTGAGTGGGAAGCAAGGCGGGGTGGCTGTTGTGAGACTCAGGGAGGGATGGTACAGGTGTGGGTGACAGGAACTGAAGCACGGGAGAGTAGAGAACAGTGATCTGGGTACGTTTCTGTCAAGGTGAGGAGCTGGTGAAACCAGCCAGGAATGGATTAGAAAGGATGATGAAAAGCAAGGGATGGATATTGCATATACCTCACTGCAGCTCATTGTAAACCATCTTTGTGAAAAAGCTGCTTCCTTTCTGGGAGTGGCTGCCTTCCAATGGGATATAAAGAGATTTATGTAATGTGTGTCTGTGGGTGTGTTGGGAAGTAGACAGAAATTCCACAGGACGAGAATACTTCTATGAATGATATGTCATCATTTCTAGAGCAGGTTTCTAGAGCTTGCTGATTAATTCTGCCTTTGCCTCTACCTGAAGAAATCATCTGTCCTAGAGCTGGTGATTCACAGCAACAGGAGCTGCATCCTCCAGCCAGTGCTCTGCACATCCTCTCCCTCTGTACCAAGAAAATGGAAATGTTACATCCATTTCAGAGGCTTAAAGGTTTCCAAAGCAGAAGTCAAGGGACTTAGCTCTCCACAGCAAATCTGCATAATGTTCTCAGCTAGGAAATGTGGGCTGGTGTCAAATTTCTAATGCTAACATTTACATTAATAAGTATCTGGAGTGGCATACCAGGGACTTTGGCTTTCATGTTGTTTAGAGCAATGGTTTCATAGTTGAGAAGAGACTAGGAGACTGATGAGGCTCCTGCTTTATGTCAGTGGAAACTAAGTGAAATCTCACTAGACAAGTTCAGTTCAGGTGGACTAAAACTGATGAAAACATTGTCCAGAGCCAAGTCTTCTTAAAACTGTAAGCTTCTATGTACACACAACAGAACTTCTCCCCTTTACCTCTTACTCATTTATATCTTTGTTATTTCACAGAATCACAGAATGTTAGGGATTGGAAGGGACCTTGCAAGATCGTGTAGTCCAATCCCCCTGTTGGAGCAGGAACACAATTTGTGACAGATGGACTGAGCATTTCTATGCTATCTAGGCCAATCCACAACAGTCTACAGCCAGATTTTGAGACCTCAGGAGGTATCTGAATCCAGGCTAGGTTTTCCAGAGATACCAATTTTCCAGAGCAGTGCTGATGCACAGACAGAATCCCAAGAGGTTTTTCACTACAGTGTCCAAACACAAAGTGAGTTCTCCCAATAAACAGTGTGAATCTTGGGAGAGTTCATGCTTGGAAATCAGGTCTGCAATGGCCATCGAGTCCTCAGGTAACCAACCGATAGTTGCTGCCATTGACCAGGGAACACAGTCCTTCTCTGCTGTAGCTCAGGACACTGCAAGAGTACATGATGTGCAGAAATAATGCAAACTGAGAGACTGATGGGCATGACCCTCCTTCCTTAATGAAGGAGATACTTAGGAAATTTCTGGAGTGCACAGAGGACAGACAAAAAATGTACAAATTCAACAGTTCTAAAAAATCAAACTTGTTTGGTAAAAAAAGAAAAAGCACTTGCCATATGTTAACAGGAGTTAAAAGAAGCAATAAATAAATAAAAAACACGGACCTTTCTATTTGCACAACTAAATACTTAATCTCATTTCTCACCTCTCCTTCAGACAAAACGAACTTGGTCTCCTCTAAAAAAATATATATATAATCTTAAGTTCTTGTTTGCCTCCTGCTTTCAGGTTAGTCAGGCTCCTGGCTTCAGATATTTATACAAATAAAAAGGGACAGATCTGTGCAGGTTTTCTGCTCATTTTTGTTCTTACAGGAAGCCCAGAACTATGTCACTGTAGAACTATGTGACTGTCTTTCAGTGGGACAGCATGTGTGTGAGACTATGCTAAAGTCAGGGAAGTTGGCAGCTGCGCTGTAGTCATGGAAGTGAACTGTGAGGCCACAACTGATCACACTGCACTTTCACCCTCCTGGGTGGAGTGAAACAAATAATCACAGGGGACTATTATAGCAAATGTTTGAAATGCCTCCTTTTTAGATGCTTTCAGGGTATATCATGCTGTTCCCAGAACATGTGACAAAACTCTTCACCAAAAAAAAAAAAAACAAAAACAAACAAAAAAAAAAAAAAACTTGTTGCTATTAGTAAGAAAGATCAAGAAGGAATATCCTGGCAGTTACAGGCCTGTAAAATTATGGAGAAGATTATTCTGGGAGTTGCTGAAAAACATCTAAAGGACAACGCAATCAGTGGTCAGAGCCACCATGGGTTCACTAGGGAAAGGTCTTATCTAACAAACTTCATTTCCTTCTATGACAAGGTCACCCAGCTAGTTGACAGGAAGGCAGTCGATGTGATCTTTCTGGATTTCAGTAAAGCATTTGATATTGTCTCTCACAGTATCCTTCTGGACAAAATGACCAGACTATAGTTAGATAAAAGCATAATAAGATGGGTGAACAGTTGGCTGAGGGGTCAGGCCCAGAGGGTTCTTGTAAATGGGATTACATCAGGCTGGTGATTTGTCACTAGTGGGGTTCCCCAGGGCTCCATTTTAGTACCAGTCCTCTTCAATGTTTTCATAAACGATTTGAATGAAGGACTTGAAGGTTTTTTAAGCAAGTTCATGGATGATACCAAATTGGGTGGAGCTACTCATTCTGTCAAGGGTGGTGAGGCCTTGCAGAGAGATCTGGACCAATTAGAAAGCTGGGCAACCACTGACGATATGAAGTTGATGAAGAACAAGTGCTGGATCCTGCACCTCGGAAGGGGCATCCATGGTTATACATACAGACCGGGGGATGAGATGCTGAACAGCAGCCCTGAAGAGAGGGATCTGGGGGTTTTGGTCAAGAGCAAGCTGAACATGAGCCAGCAGTGTGCCCTGGCAGCCAGGAGGGCCAACAACATCCTGGGGTGCACCAAGCACAGCACTGCTAGTCGCTCAAGGGAAGGGATTGTCCTGCTCTGCTCTGGTGCGGCCTCACCTCAAGTACTGGGTGCAGTTCTGGGCACCACAGTAGAAGGGAAGATATAAAACTGTTAGTGCCTGAAGAAAGGCAACAAAGATGGTAAAAGGTCTAGAGGGGAAGACATATGAGAAGTGGCTAAAGTCACTTGATTGTTCAGCCTGGAGAAGAGGAGACTGAGGGGAGACCTTATCGCAGTCTACAGCTTCCTCATGAGGGGAGTGGAGGGGCAGGTGCTGAGCTCTGCTCTCTGGTGACCACCGACAGGACCCGAGGGAATGGCTTAAAGCTGCAATGAGCAGTTCAGGCTGCATATCAGAAAAAGTTTTTTTACCGAGAGGGTGGTCAGGCACTGGGACAGGCTCCCCAGGGAAGTGGTCATGGGACTGAGCCTGACAGAGTTCAAGAAGCATTTGGGCAATGCTCTCAGACACATAGTCTGATTATTTCTTTGTGTGTCTGTGTGTGTGTGTGTCTGTGTGTGTGTGTGTCTGTGTCTGTGTCT